>NC_092088.1:25505474-25563359 GCF_045679555.1 Salvelinus alpinus
ACCGACACCTGAGAATCCTGTGGCCCAGGAGACCAAAATACCCTCTGAACAGGTACCAAGTCCAATACCTTTCAAATCGAGCTTCAAAGTGTCAACATGTATACAGATGAACGGATAGGAGACGAGTGAAACGGTCAGCAATGATTGAAAATGCCCACCCTACTAAAAAGCCATCTTCAGCACTATTCAAACTGAAACATAAAATGTCAACACTAGTCAATTCAAAACTTGAGGCGTTGAGTAGGTATTTAAGTGGTAGTCATGCTCATTCATGATCAAAGTAGGTGTTTGTTTTTTAGGTTCAGCCAATGGTGGGGACTCGAGGCCCTTGTGAGCATCTTCGTTACAGAGAAATCTATTGTCTCAGCCTTCAACAATCCACTGTTTGTGTTTGATGTGTCTCCTAGAGTCATGATTGGAGGCTCAGATCATGTGATATTGTTTGCTCATCCTATTTTAAATGGTCCACTACTCTGTATAAATCCTGAGTTACTGTGTAATAATTCATGTGTGTTAATCAATCTTATGAATCTTATATGAATTTCATATGAATAAACCACACACCTCATGCCTAGCGTACCTATGTTGGCTCTTCAGTATGAAATTGACCCCCTTTTGAGATTTTGTAGCCCTTTACACTCGTGCCCATATACGAGTTGAAAAATGGCAGATTTGGGCACTGATAAACGCAGTAACATGCTACACATGACGTCAGAGCTCTGGCTCTGCGCTTCACAGTGCTGCATGGGTTTTGACTGACAGATGTTCTGAACTCGAGCACCTCGCGCGTCAAAAAGTTGCCCTCATCCCTCCTGCTAATTGGGCAACTTTTGTAAATGTTTTGTTGTCTGGGAAAAGTGAGGGAAATGCTGTAAATGAAAAGGACTCTATGTTTTTTGAAAGATGAGACCTTGAGGATTATAATAAATAGCGCTTTGATGTCATACAAGCATGCCAAATACCTGTGAGTCTAAATGTGCACTTCGCATTTTCAAATCATAAGAGTCATGTCAAAATCGGATCAAATACAATTTTATTTGTCACATGCTCCGAATACAACGGGTGTAGACATAACCATGAAATGCTTGCTTACGAGCCCTTCCCAACAATGCAGAGTTATAAAAAATTAAAAATATGAACACGAGGAATAAAATACACAATATACAGTGTCAGCGTTTATGATCACTATGTTTGATGTACAGTTACAAGATGAAATGGCGTCATACCTTGGGTTGTTCTGAACAGAATGAGTCTGTTTGTCTATTGTGAAGAAAAGTTGCGCGGCACACGCACCTGAATGCACTCGACTCCTTTCTAAGCTCACCAAAATGATGATCTGTTTCCCCGAATTGCATCGTGAAAAACGAACACTTTAATGTCGTTGTTTAAAACCTAGCTCGTCATGTTCGCAATAGAACAAGCTTTCAAATGATGCCCACCAGACCCAGATTGCGATTTATAATGGATCGTTAATTGTGTGATTGCAGGGTTGTGTTCCAAACAAAACGGCTACAAGTGGGCTTGCTCTAGTTCCTCAACGGCACAGCTAGGATAGCTCAAAACAGCACCTTATATACTGAACAAAAATATAAACGCAACATGTAAAGTGTTGGTCCCATGTTTCTTGAGCTGAAATAAAAGATCCCAGAAATGTTCCGTGTGAACAAAAAGCTTATTTCTCTCAAATTTTGCGCACAAATTAGTTTACGTCCCTGTTAGTGAGCATTTCTCCTTATCCAGGATAATCCATCCACCTGACAGGTGTGGCATATCAAGAAACTGATCAAACGGCTTGTGCTGGGGACAATAAAAGGCCACTCTAAAATGTGCAGTTTTGTCACACAGCACAATGCCACAGATATCTCAAGTTTTGAGGGAGTGTGGAATTGGCATGCTGACTGCAGGAATGTCCACCAGAGCTGTTGCCAGAGAATGTAATGTTCATTTCTCTACCATAAGCAACCTCCAACGTCATTTTAGAGAATTTGGCAATACGTCAAAGCGGCCTCACAACCGCAGAGCACGTGTAACCACGCCAGCCCAGGACCTCCTAATCTGGCTTCTTCACCTGCGGGATCGTCTGAGACCAGAGACCCGGACAACTGATGAAACTGGGGGTTTGCACAACCAAATCATTTCTGCACAAACTCAGAAACCGTCTCAGGGAAGCTCATCTGGGTGCTTGTCGTTCTCACCAGGGTCTTGACCTGAATGCAGTTAGTTCAGTGTCGTAATCAACGTCAGTGGGCAAATGCTCACCTTCGATGGCCACTGGCATGCTGGAGACGTGTGATCTTCATGGATGAATCCCGGTTTCAACAATGAACATAATTGCATTTTATCGATGGCAAATTGAATGCACAGAGATACAGTGACGAGATCCTGAGGCTCATTGTCGTGCCATTCATCCGCCACCATCACCTCATGTTTCCGCATGATAAAGTCACGGCCCCATGTCGCAAGGATCTGTACATAATTCCTGGAAGCTGAAAATGTCCCAGTTCTTTTATGGCCTGCATACTCACCAGACATGTCACCCGTTGAGCATGTTTAGAATGCTCTGGATCGACGTGTACAACAGCATGTTCCAGTTCCTGCCAATATCCAACAACTTCGTACAGCCATTGAAGGGGAGTGGGACAACATTCCACAGGCCACAATCAACAGCCTGATCAACTATGCGAAGGAGATTTCTCGCTGCATGAGGCAAATGGTGGTCACAGCAGATACAGACTGTTTTTCTGATCCACACCCCTACCTTTTTTTAAGGTATCTGTGACCAACAGATGCATGCATATCTGTATTCCCAGTCATGTGAAATCCATAGATTAGGGCCTAATGAATTTATTTCAATTGACTGATTTCCTTATATGAACTGTAACTCAGTAAAATCTTTGAAATTGTTGCATGTTGCGTTTATATTTTTGTTCAATGTAGTAACTGGAGACACCAGTTAGTCCTCTCACTCAAACCCTTTTAGTTTTTTTTCTTATGTTCCACCTACCCAAAATTTGTAGCATGTTACTGAATATATCCAGAATATTTTCAGATTTCATAATGAGCAAATGCGGCGAAAAGTACAGTAAATGTAAAATGCACATAAAATCAACAGTGTAATGTTTGGATTTCGTCTTGTCAGGTGAACTGTTGTGTCCTCACCTTTGGTCTAATAATTGTCCCATAATCACCTACAATGTTCCCTTTCAATTGCTACCATGGTTACGCACATGCTTTTCATATTTCTTCTGTAAGAAACATTTCAATTTAGCCCTATCCATATAGGCCAGTTCCCACATGTGTAAAGGTTTAAACCTTTGTGAGACCTTCCTCGATGGAGGCCAAAATGTTACTGGAGGCTTAAATCTTAAATAGAACTTAATTGAATGAGATTAACCCTATCTCTGTTAATGATCCGTGTGTGTGTGTGTGCAGATTGTCCTTACCGAAATGTACTCCGATGGCTTTCACCGCTCCTTCTGTGACGATGATGACGACCTTGAGATCATTCAAGAGAGCGACTCCGTATTTGCCTTTGAAACACCTGAGTTGTTTAGACCAGAGCAGATCCGGTCTCAGCGAGGTTTGACTTCATGTTATGATTCCCCCGTAAATCAGTTTAGCTCTGGGCCGTATTAGGGCGGTATGAGTCTAGATTAGATTACAAATGGATTTAGCAATTGGATTTAATAGGAAATCATGTTTCATCTGGATGTGATTACCTATGTTCACCCTCACTGCATATGCGTGTACAGTATCTTTTGGACCCAGGAAATTTATCCCAATAAGAACTGGGTATACAGATATGCCTCCCTATGCCAGAATCCAAGATATGGCGCAGGTTAACAGCCTTATTCAACAAACTTGCATCTCACTGACCTGTAGCAGGCTTTGATCTTTGTTTCATTAAACCTTACGATAATGTGACCGCAACCGCAGCTTGGGTAGTTTCGATTTAGAACTCAAAAGTTTGTTCATATAGTGCTGTGAATACATTTACAGTATATACTGCAATGTGTTGCAGGAAGTCCCCATGCTAATCTGAATCAGAACAACTTGAAGTATGGGACAGACAACAACAGGCTACAGGTGTCAACAAAAATGGAAGAGTCAGTGACTCCCCCTCCGAGCCCCAATAAGATCAGCGGGGCTGACAAGATCATTCTGCTGGTGTGTAACAGAGCCTGTGCTGGACAGCAGGGACGCAGGTACACAAAGCAACTCCTCAAGATTTCAACATGAAACATTCCAGTTTAATGTGGTGAAGCAAAGTAGCACCAGGAAAATATGATCTCAAGGAACATGTTCATACAGTGGAGATGAAAACTAATTTGATATAGTTATGATGGATGTGGAAAATCTTGTTCTTCACCTTGTCTATGACGATTCTAGGTTCGGTCATCCGTTTGTGCTGTATCTGGAGCGGACTGTCACCTGGGACATTCTGCAGAAGGAGATCCTGGAGAAGATGCGTCACCTTTTGCGTCCTGGGGTCTTTGTCCAGGTAGGTGCAGGTTATCCACACAGACACTCATTCAACACAGGCACACACACATGTACACGGTGTAACTAAAGGTATTTGCCGTCCCTCAGGTTGGGCCCTTCAGTTTGCGTGTAGTGGGGGTGGTTGGAATCACGTATCTCTTACCTCAAGAGGAGCAACCACTGTGCCACCCCTCTGTGGAGAGGTAATGTCACCCAGCGCCACCAGAGGGCGCTTGTCTCTCACTGATAGAGGACAGGTAGCAAGAGTTAGTTTAGCAAGTGTTCAACCTTTCAGCGTGTTTAGCCTTTTGTTGAACCCTTCCGTGGTTTTTCACACGTGTTAAACCGTCTGCGTTGTTGTTCGATATGTAGCGTACCCTGTTTTCCACATCGAGCTGTCATAGGTCTCAGAGATAACGTTGCGTTGATTTCCTATTTATCCAACGTTTGTCTGCAGAGCGTACAAATCTTGTGGGCCAGGAGGTCCCCCACATGTCAAGATTGTGGTGGAATGGGACAAAGAGACAAAAGACTAGTAAGTGTAATGAGACACACACAAAAAAAAAAATGCTGAGAGGGAAAGACACTCACCTCTCATCATGATCCAGTGCACACATTTAGCATTGACTGGCAGTCACTCATACGGTGAGAAAAATAGTTTTGCTCTTTGAAGAGAATGTGAATGTGAATTCAAAGCAATTGTTGTGACTGAGGTGTCAGACGTTTCCCTAGTTTCTGTTTGTCAACACATTTCGAATAGAACTGTTCATGGTTTCCTTTGAAGCTTGTTGTGCGACCTCGGTGTGAACTGTGCATTTTGTTGTGTCTGGCTGCAGTCTGTTCAAACGCACCGAGGACGAGTACATCCCAGATGCTGAGAGTGTACGTCAACAGAAAGACGGACATCTGCAGCCTCAGATGTGCTCCCTCGCCCAGTGCTTTCAGCTCTACACCAAAGAGGAACAGGTACCGTGTGTACCCGTGCCTGTGTGTGTGTGTGTGTGTTTGTGTTTGTGTGTTTGAGAGCTCTGCTCTGTGTGTTTCAGCTTGCTCCAGACGATGCCTGGCGCTGCCCACATTGCAAGCAGCTACAGCAGGGCAGCATCAAGTTGAGCCTCTGGACCCTGCCTGACATCCTCATACTGCACCTCAAACGCTTCAGACAAGTACAGTACACTACAGACCACTACACTATACATCAACATCATTCATACAACTACATAATCAAAGTGTATAAGCTCAGTTAGCATTATATTACCCCAGGAATAAACTCAAAACAGTATTTAATTCCAAGTACATGTGTATCGATCGTATTACTAGTGTATGTCAACACTAATATTATGTTAATTTTTACAAGCTCAGTCAGCATTGTACACTCAACCAATCTGCATAGTAAGCATTCCACCCTCAACTAACATCATCAAATTTGTTGCTGTTGTGCGTGTGTGTATGGTGTCTTCTTAGGACGGAGACCGAAGGATGAAGATGCAGAACATGGTGAAGTTTCCTCTGATCGGGATGGACATGGCGCCCCATATGGTCAAGCGGAGCCAGAGCAGCTGGAGTCTGCCCTCGCACTGGTCACCATGGAGACGACCTTACGGGATGGGCCGCGACCCCGAGGACTACCTGTATGACCTGTACGCTGTGTGTAACCACCACGGGACAATGGCGGGAGGTCATTACACAGGTTAGCGAACAACACACGTATGGACACACACTCTAATATGTTCCTGCAGCAGTAGGGCTATAAATTGACAGGGTTGCTGGCTCAAATCCCAATGGGTTTACAATGCTGGTCTGCCCTTGAGAAAGCCACTTACTCCATGTACAGTACCAGTCAAAAGTTTGGACACACTTACTCATTCAAGGGTTTTTCTATGTTTTTACTATTTTCTACATTGTAGAATAATATTGAAGACATCAAAACTATGAAATAACACATATGGAATCATGTGGTAATCAAAAAAGTGTTAAACAAATCAAAATACATTTTAGATTTTAGATTATTCAAAGTAGCCACCCTTTGCATTGATGACAGCTTTGCACACTCTTGGCATTCTCTCAACCAGCTTCTTAGAAGAATCTGAAATATATAATATATCTTGATTTGTTTAACATTTTTTTGGTTACTACATGATTCCATATGTGTTATTTTATAGTTTTTATTCTACAATGTAGAAAATGGTAAGAATAAAGAAAAGCCCTTGAATGAGTAGGTGTGTCCAAACCTTTGACTGGCATCCATTTCCCTGCTCTTTTTTTAGAAACTCAAATAATTCAAATCCACTGAATTATCCAGTTAACATGATAATTGACTCTTTATCCCATCCGTATTATGTCCTCTTCTGCAGCTCACTGTAAAAACTCCATCGATGGCATGTGGTACTGCTTTGACGACAGCGATGTCCAAGCCATATCTGACGATGAAGTCTGCAAGCAGAACGCCTACATACTGTTTTATCAAAGACGGGCCACCATCCCGTCATGGTCTGCTAACAGCTCCGTTGCAGGTAAGAATATATGCATTTGTTATTTAAAAACGATTTAATTCATAATTCAAATCAAATCAAATTGTATTTGTCACGAATACAACAAGTGTAGACCTTACAGTGAAATGCTTACTTACAAGCCCTAACCAACAATGCCGTTTAAAAATAAATTACCAAAAAATCACCTAATAAAAAAAATTACATAAGAAATAAAAGTAACAAATAATTCAAGAGCAACAGTAAAATAACAACAATGCGGCTATATACAGGGGGTACCGGTACAGAGTCAATGTGCGGGGGCACCATTCCATAATTCTATGGGATGCAACGTTTTTCAAACAACAAGATGCAACAATGTCATAGATAGTCTGGAGCCCTGAACTAACTTTTCCCCCTGGTGGCACTGGTGCCACTAACTTTTTCACATGTTTGCAACAACCCTTGATTTGGTCGCATCAAAAACAATGAATGGCGTCACGCAATAGCAAAATGAGTAATCATCATGTTCATTTATAGTGCTTTATTAATAAGTGTATTAAACTACAGAAAAAATGTAACTCCCACAGCCAAGTTAAAGGGACGCTAAATGCGGCTAAACGGCTGTAGTCTGGAGCCATGTAGTAGAATACCTGGGTCTTATTTAGTTTTTGCCTCACATCCAATCTCCCTGTAGATGTCATGTCCTCCCCGACTGAGACACGTGATTTAAAATCATAGACATATACATATGTGCACATATAAATGTTTTTATACTGTATGTCTAATATATACATTTATGATGTGTATATACAGTTGAAGTCGGAAGTTTACATACACTTAGGTTGGAGTCGTTAAAACCTGTTTTTCAAACACTCCACACATTTCTTGTTAACACACTATAGTTTTGGCAAGTCGGTTAGGACGTCTACTTTGTGCATGACACAAGTGCATGACACAAGATTATTTCACTTAAGGACATAGACTTTGTCACAATTCCAGTGGGTCAGAAGTTTACATACACTAAGTTGACTGTGCCTTTAAACAGCTTGGAAAATTCCCGAAAATGATGTCATGGCTTTAGAAGCTTCTGAAAGGCTAATTGACATTATTTGAGTCAATTGGAGGTGTACCTGTGGATGTATTTCAAGGCCTACCTTCAAACTCAGTGCCTCTTTGCTTGACATCAAGCAAAGTAAACCTCCACAAGTCTGATTCATCCTTGGGAGCAATTTCCAAATGCCTGAAGGTACCACGTTCATCTGTACGAATAATAGTACACAAGTATAAACACCATGGGACCACACAGACGTCATACCGCTCAGGAAGGAGACGCGTTCTGTCTCCTAGAGATGAACATACCTTGGTGCGAAAAGTGCAAATCAATCCCAGAACAACAGCAAAGGACCTTGTGAAGATGCTGGAGGAAACAGGTACAAAGTATCTATATCCACAGTAAAACGAGTCCTATATCGACATAACCTGAAAGTCCGCTCAGCAAGGAAGAAGCCACTGCTACAAAACCGCCATAAAAAGCCAGACTACGGTTTGCAACTGCACATGGGGACAAAGATCGTACTTTTTGGAGAAATGTCCTCTGGTCTGATGAAACAAAAGTAGAACTGTTTGGCCATAATGACCATCGTTATGTTCGGAGGAAAAAGGGGGAGGCTTGCAAGCCGAAGAACACCATCCCATCCGTGAAGCATGGGGGTGGCAGCATCATGTTGTGGGAGTGCTTTGCTGCAGGAGACACGGTGCACTTCACAAAACAGATGGCATCATGAGGCAGGAGAATTATGTGGATATATTGAAGCAACATCTCAAGACATCAGTCAGGAAGTTAAAGCTTGGTCGCAAATGGGTCTTCCAAATGGACAATGACTCCAAGCATACTTCCAAAGTTGTGGCAAAATGGCTTAAGGACAACAAAGTCAAGCTGTTAGAGTGGCTAGCACAAAGCCCTGACCTCAATCCTATAGAACATTTGTGGGCAGAACTGAAAAATCATGTGCGAGCAAGGAGGCCTACAAACCTGACTCAGTTACACCAGCTCTGTCAGGAGAAATGGGCCAAAATTCACCCAACTTATTGTGGGAAGCTTGTGGAATGCTACCCGAAACGTTTGACCCAAGTTTAACAATTTAAAGGCAATTCTACCAAATACTAATTGAGTGTATGTAAACTTCTGACCCACTGGGAATGTGATGAAATAAATAAAAGCTGAAATAAATCATTCTCTCCACTATTATTCTGACATTTCACATTCTTAAAATAAAGTGGTGATTCTAACTGACCTAAGACAGGGAATTTTTACTAAGATTAAATGTCAGGAATTGTGAAAAACTAAGTTTAAATGTATTTGGCTAAGGTGTATGTAAACTTGCGACTTCAACTGTATACATACAGTATATGTCCTTTGTTTACCCGTCCCAGGTTCGACCAGCTCGTCTCTGTGTGAACACTGGATCAGCAGGTTGATAGGGAGTCGTCCTCCCAGCCAGGCCTCATCTGGCTCCTCCAGACGCACTTCGCTGGCCTCCCTCTCGGAGTCGGCCGAGTTCACTGGGGAACGCAGCGAAGACGATGGTGAGAAACAGCCTCTCATGCATATTTGTCAAGATGTTGTATTTCCGCTATATCAAATATGTTTGCACGATGATAGTACTTGGAACTAACCTAAAATTGCCTTATACTGTATATATATTAGCCTACTTTCAGTTGGTTTTGCAAAGCTGAACAATCTGTATCATTCTGTAATATAATGATATAATATCAGACTTTACTAGCTTGAAACCCACTGATAAAAGAGGTGATGAACATGCACTCAGTCTATTTCACTCCACACCAACGCTTTAGTTGTACATCTCTGTCCCCTTCTGTTGAGAAGGCTTCTCTACCCGCCCGGCGGTGCGGAGTATCCAGAGGCAGACCTTCTCCTCGCGCTCCAACATGGCCAGCCCTCTGGCCCTCAGCGAGAACGGCTCAAAGCCCTCCTGGTCCCTCTCCACCAAGCTCCATCTGCGCTCCAACTCTCCCTCGCGCTTCTCCCTGGAGTCCCACTCCTCCTCGCCCACCCTTGAGAGGATAGGCGAGGCGGTTGATGACAAGGTCTCCACCTCCTGCTTTAGCGGCTCGGCGAAACCCGAGGTAAGGGCTGGAGGTAAGACACCCCTGGTGGTGGAGGGTAATGCAGGTGCTAAAAGGCTCTTGGAGCAGGTGCACTCCAAGGCCATTCCCCAGGCTGAGCTGAGGAGCTCCAGCCCGGCAGGGGGTAAAAGTAACGTGGCTACAGTCGTGGAGCCAGGCAGCCTGGGTCAAGGAGCAATCGCTAAGGAGCCTAAACAACGAGGAGCAGGGGGAGAGGAGGGCGCTGGGGCGAGGAGAAACTCTGCAAAGACTGTTGAGTCCGAGAAGAGCCCCAAGAAGCACCCAACCACCCCCTCACCGTCCCCTTCCCACACCTCCTCTGTGACCCACGGATTTTCACCTTCTCGAACCCAAGCCAAGAGCGTGGCGGCCACAGTGTCCAACCCCAAAGAAAAAAGCGAGGGTGCTGTCAAAAAAAACAGCAAGACCTCCTTAGCCAAAACAGCCACCCCCACGAAAAAGGAGCCGTTGCAGACTCCAGAAACACTTCACCCTGAAACAGCAAAGCAAAGGAAGGGAGGCTCCCCCAGGTCCCAGAGTTCCTCGGCACACCCACCGAGGAAGACGTCGCCCAGAGGAACGGTGGAGAGGAGCTCCGCATCAGCGAGAACCAGAGCAGCCGAGAGGAGCGCCAGTCGGGAGACGTCGCGGACCACCTCAGTGTTAGAGAGGGGGGTGAACCACGGTGGTCCCTCCTCCAGGGCCAGTGGTGTGTCCCGGGGAGGAGAAGTGTGTGCCACTGGCCGGGGCGAAGGTAGGGCGGGGCGAGGGGCGGAGAGCAGGGCTGGGGGGAGGAGCACCAGCAGCAGCTCCTCCATGACCAGCCTACGATCGTCCAGTGTGAGCGTGGCACCGGCAGCGGCCTCAGCAGCGCCGCCCAGGGGACCTCGTAGGAACAGCAAGACAGAGGAAAAGGGACTCAACTTCTTCAAGAGTGCCCTGAGGCAGAAAGAGACACGCAGGTCCACGGACGGGGGAAAGCCAACCACGACGGCCAAAGCAGGGACAGGCGAGGCTAAAGGCAACTCAGAAGAAGGGGCTGGGGAGGAGACTGGAGAAGTGGCGGGGAATGGAGCAGCCAAGAGGGCCCAGCAGGGGAACCCAGAGGCCCAGATGAACACACCCTCGGTCAAAGACAAGGAATCCTCCAAGACGTCCAACCCAGCCAAGCACTCTATACTGTCCTCCGCCAAGTCCAAGTCCTCCGGAGCAGAGACAGGTGGAGTGGAGAAAGCCTCTGCCAACGGGAAAAAACCTCCTGAAAAGAGGTTGCCGCCATCCCGAAAGATCCCCATCAATTCTTCACGAACCACCCAGAAGTCCAAGTGAAATATCTTTGGGGACCCAGAATAATCGTTGAAGTGAAGCTCCAAGGTGTCTCAAAGATTGAACTACATCTCCTCTTTGGGAGCGACTTTCAGAAAAGCACCTCTGGCTTTTCATTGGCCCCAAATGATTGCAAGCTGCCATACATGACAATCTGTCCCTGTCCACTTTATTACATAGTAATGGATTGAAACAAAGCACTTTGTATGGATTGCGTTGTTAATTCTTTTTTTGAAAAATGATTTTAATCAAATGGATTATTATATGAACTGCACATGTAATGACATTTTTACCTGGTTCTTTAGCATACTTTGACAAGGTTCGTCTTGGGCAGACGTCAAAAGGAACTTGTGTAGCGAGCAAGTACATTTGCTAAGCAGTGTAAGGATGAGAAACCCTGTAAATCACACAATAGATCACACATGGAATACTACTCAGTCAACAGATGTAGTTAACGAGCAGTGTTTTACATCTCTGACTTCTTTGTACTTTTAAAACTTCTGGGTCCACTTTCAAATAGTTCAAAACATTCCACACCAGGCAGAGCATCTAAATATATGGAGTTATGAAACAAACGCCAATACCTATCATAATCCCAGTTAATAGCTAATTAGATACAGTATAGGTCAGTGGTAATGTATGTCAAATCTCATATTAAGAGCTATCAATGCAGGTACATTTGTAATCCCAAATTCACTGGTATTAGTTGTCCAGTACTGATAATCCCAGTTTGAGCAACTCTAATTCCAGATATAGATAATGAATAATCCCAGTCTAACAACTCTTGGTTTTCATTTTACTTAAACTCCCAGTATGATAACATAATCCCAATTTAACATTAGTGATTGTGCAACAACATTTTGCCAGCCTATGTAGGACATTATATGTATCCAGGACTAGAGGTGTGTGTATACCTGCCAATAGCATTAAAGGGACCCATTAGAAATATACAAGGAAGGTGACATCGCTCAATGATTTTGGAAGGTTGGGACTGTGGTTCTTCACTCTCCCTTTGGCGTTCCTGATTTGGAATAGTAGTGACATCATAGTGTGACATAATAGCCCCCCAGAGTGCCCGAACAACTCCACTCACCTCTGCCCCCGACTGGTGACCACTGTCACTGCGGGTGGTCAAGGCCTTACAGGGGACCACATTCAGACTGCCAGACATCTCGAAACATTCCTTAAGACGAACACAGGGTCGATGTGAGAGAAAAAAAGACACACTCAAGGCCATCAAAGACATTGCTAAAGACAATACATGGGGACGTCTTTATAAGATCACCATATATGGTGCGTTTGGATCCGCTCTATCCTTTTTCTGTTTTTCTCTGTGTCATCACAGCTTGTGCCTGTGCACATTTTGGCTTATGCGCTACCAAGCAGATTTCCCGCGTAGAATGCACTGACTTAGATTCAGAAAAGTGATCGTCATGATGAAATGTATGACAGCAATCTTTGCATGAAATTGCTTATGCATGCATTAAACTATGCAAGCAACACTTGCTAATGTCCACACAAGTAATACTGCTACTTTTGGATGTGTATATATTTCTAACTGTATATTTTTCCAAATGCCTGCATCAGAGAGCATGTTTAGGCATCATTCAATGCTTTATTTGCACATTTTCTTCAGAGTATAATACTTTTTTTTTTTTTTAATGAATTGTAGGTATTGCTCCTTCACCTTAAAGTAAACCAACTCACTTGCGAATTAATGATTTCTGTATTGTATTCATTTGACTCATGTTTGATTCCAAACAATTTAAGGGACACGCTACCCCATAGACCTCTGCAACCAAACATCTAATAACTAAATATAAGAAATACATTTGGAAACAACTAGTATGATTGTGAAATGTCACTTTGTCATGGTTTGAAAGTAGGTACTTTTCAGATGGTTTTAGTGACTGAATCCCCAACTAGTTTATATAATTCATTCATTCAAATAGCCAAAGACAATACACAAGATTATTTTCAGTGGAATACTTTATGAACCTGCTGTCTAAATTCTGGCTGTAACTATAATCTCCCAGATGTTTTTCAAAGTGAGATGATACAGTAAAGGGTGATACAGGGGTGACCTTTATCAGCATTACCTCTGCAACCACACTGCCTTCTGTTGCCTTGTTCAAAATCGCCCATCCCAAGGAATACCCTTAAAATATCACATATACACTGAGTGTACAGAACATTAGGAACACCTTCCTAATATTAAGTTGCACCTCCCTTTGCCTTCAGAACAGCCTCAATTCGTCGGGGCATGGACTCTACAAGGTTTCGAAAGTGTCCCACAGGGATGCTGGCCCATGTTGACTCCAATGCTTCCAACAGTTGTGTCAAGTTGGTGGAATGTCCATTGGGGGGTGGACCATTCTTGATACACACAGGAAACTGTTGAGAGTGAAAACCCTAGCAGAGTTGCGGTTCTTGACACACTCAAACTGTTGTGCCTGGCACCTACTACCATACTCCGTTCAAAGGCACTTCAATCTTTTGTCTTACCCATTCACCCTCTGAATGGCACACATACACAATCCATGTCTCAATTGTCTCAACACTTAAAAATCCTTCTTTAACCTGTCGCCTCCCCTTCATCGACACTGATTTAAGTGGATTTAACAGGTGACATCAATAAGGGATCATAGCGTTCACCTGATCAGTCTATATCACTGAAAGAGCAGGTGCTCCTAATGTTTTGATATATTTGATAGATTATATTAAATTGAATATCTGCAGATTTCAACTATTGTAAGACGTATCTTTTTTTTCAACCTCGCGATTAGCTGTTGAAATTCTGATATCTTCCCCTTCCCATCCTTGAGTACAATGGTAATGGTGATTTTAAGTAGGGAGGCTGTTTTGCTCTGGAGCACTAGCCTTGGTGGTCTACATACAGTACAACAGAAAACAACAGAAAAGCTTCAAATCATATCATGATTATGTTCAAGTGGAATGGGACTTCAATAGAGTAAAAGGTCAAATGTAAGTCATTATTTATTTTCGGCAAGCGCATGAGTGTCACTTTTTTTTTTACTAACATTTTTTTAAGTATGCACTTTTAATGACTCAATTCTGAAATATTTTTTTTCTTCATATTTTTTAAGGATTCATTACTTCAAAGGGAGAAAGCAATGTTTGTATATGCCATTGGTTTAGCAATGCAACAACAAAAAGATGTCATATAATAAAAAATAATTGTTCATTTTATATTGCTTTGAATGGATTTAGTTTTGTTTGTTTGTTTATCATTACAGTTCTGGTTTCATCCACTTGGTGGAGCAAACATTTTCCATTACTCCAAATTCTACTGCATGCCAGTTGATGACTTGGAAATAAAGTAACCACAAAACCGAATTTGCCCTTAAAATCTAACTTTGAGTGAATCTCCCTTTATCATGACATATCATTCTGTCCAATCTAATGTTGTCACTGAGGGGGATGACAGTTGGTGTATTAAACTACAGAGGCATCATTTATTTATAGCTGATTGAATTATGGATATATTAGTTTTGCCCAAGGCTGGGGGGTTATTAGGAGTTAATACACCCTCTTTGTCTCTTTTCCCCTGTAATTTTCATCTATTTCAGGAATGTTTTTTGTGCTCTCTGTTTCCACTTATTCCTCTCTCGGAGGGAGAAAGGTGATGAAATCCAACCTTCAGATGAAATTGCTTATCGGGGCTACAACTAGGTCTATTTTTCCACCACAGTCTCGCTGCCTAGGAAACATCAAATATCATTATACTCTATCAATAGCATTGCTGATCTACCAAATTGGAATAGCGAAACAAATAACTAAATAAGAAAGAAAAAAAAAATATATGGGAAAAGTATGCAAATAAATAAGATTAATAAATAAATAAATAATGATTAGTATACATATAACCACGTCTCTGTTATCTCTCTACACAGATAATATTCTTTCGTGGGGCGGTGACAGTAAAAACCAGCAGATGTTTTCTCTGAAATCAGAAATATGAGCCACAGCAGCCAAGTTCTTCTAATGCCGAATCAGTAATCTGTTGCCAATTGTGTGAGATCTAAGGGAACCCTATTAGCGATACCTAAGGAGAAGAGTTGTCGACTTTTTATCTTGATGTGACACCTGAACAATGACAATATCTCTCTTGTCTTCTGAACATAATGCGTTTAGTGTGTTGATTGAGGTCTAGGAATGCTTTCCCTGGGTTATTGGCCCGCAAATTCTAGACAGGCAATCTCATTTTATTGATCAGTCTTCTCCGGGTGTCCCCTGGGGCCGACTTTAATCCTTGATACTGCTGTTGAGAGACTCCATTTTAAGACACTCTCGATGGATATAACTCCTGGAACGTTATTAGGGTGGGGAATAAAGACGGCTAGAGGTGGAACAGGCTCTTGATTAGCGCCTACGCACTTGTACCAAGATGCATTTCAATCTCTTGTGAGAAAGGCATGAGTTTGTAAGGAGGCTGCCTGGATGCTGGTGAATTTGTAAAAGAAGGTTTATTTGGTCCTACATGTATGTATGTATGTATGTATGTATGTATGTATGTATGTATGTATGTATGCATGCAGGAAGCCTTTCCTCTTTACATTTATCCTTATGCCTCTCTCTCTAGGTCATTGATCAAGCGTACATCTACTGGCAACAGGATATTGTGCATACCGTTGTAACAGTAGGCCTATGTCAGGGATGTTCAACTCGGGTTCTCAACTTACTGTTGAGAGTTAGAATAATAGAATACATAAGGTGCAATTTCGAAATTTGATTGTGCATCAGCTGTCACTCAATTAGTCCATGTCAGCTCATTTGTTTTAGATTGGTCAATTAGTCTAGGGGCCAGCTATCTAAACTTGTACACCGAACAAAAATATAACCGCAACATGTAAAGTGTTGGATCCATGTTTCATGAGCAGAAATAAAAGACCATAGACATTTTCCAGATGCACAAAAAGCTTATTTCTCTGTAATTTTGTGCACACATTTGTTTACATCCCGAGTGAGCATTTCTCCTTTGCCAAGATAATGCATCCACCTGATAGGTGTGGCATATCAAGAAGCTGATTAAACAGCATGATTGTTGTGCTAGGGACAATAAAAGGCCACTCTAAAATGTGAAGTTTTGTCACACAACACAATGCCACAGATGTCTCAAGTTGAGGGAGCATGCAATTGGCATTCTGACTGCAGGAATGTCCACTAGAGCTGTTGCCATAAAATGTTATGTTCATTTTTCTACCATAAGCCGCCTCTAATGTCATTTTAGAGAATTTGGTAGTACGTCCAACTGGCCTCAAATCCGCAGACCACGTGTATGGCGTCATGGAGGCAAGCGGTTTTCTGACGTCAATGTTGTGAACAGAGTTCCCCATGGTGGCGGTGGGTTATGGTATGGGCAGGCATTTGCTACGGACAACGAACACAATTGCATTTTATCGATGGCAATTTGAATGCACAAAAATATCGTGACGAGATCCTGAGGCCCATTGTGAGGTCCATTTTTCTTTTACGGTGACCCCTCATGATGAGTTCTGTTTTTTTGTGGCCCCCACGCCCATCAAAGTTGCCCATCCCTAGCCTATATAACACAGCACACACACATACTATATTATCAACTGTGACACAACAGCGGTAGGCCTGATCACCGACAACGACGAGACAGCCTATAGGGAGGAGATCAGAGACCTGACCGTGTGGTGTCAAGGACAACAACCTCTCCCTCAGCGTGATCAAGACAAAGGAGATGATTGTGGACTACAGGAAAAGGAGGACCGAGCACGACCGAGCACGCACAATCGATAGCATCCTGACCGGTTGCATCACTGCAATGGTATGGCAACTGCGAGGCCTCCGACTGCGAGGCACTACAGAGGGTAGTGATGTACTGCTTGGCCCAGTACATCACCGGGGCCAAGCATCCTACCATCCAGGACCTCTATACCAGACGGTGTCAGGGGAAGCCCCTAAAGATTGTCAAAGACTCCAGCCACCCTAGTCATAGACTGTTCTCTCTGCTACCGCACAGCAAGCCGTACCGGAGCGCCAAGTCTAGGTCCAAGACGCTTCTAAACAGCTTCTACCCCCAAGCCATAAGACTCCTGAACTTCTAATCAAATGGCTACCCAGACTATTTGCATTGCCACCCCCGTCTTCTACGCTCCTGCTACTCTCTGTTATTATCTATGCATAGTCACTTTAATAACTTTACCTACATGTACATATTACCTAAATTACCTAGACTAACCGGTGCCCCCGCACATTGACTCTGTACCGGTACCCCCTGTATATAGCCTCGCTATTGTTATTTTACTGATGCTCTTTAATTATTCGTTACTTTTATATTTTTTATATTTTTTAGGTATTTTCTTAACTGCATTGTTGGTTAAGGGCTTGTAAGTAAGCATTTCACTGTAAGGTCTACACCTGTTGTATTCGGCGCATGTGACAAATACAATTTGATTTGAGAGAGGGAAACTCTAAGATCAATGTACTTTGTGCCATCATAACTACATGTTGTGTTCTGAATAAATGTAAGTATTTTGGGTAACACTTCATTTTAAGGGGTCCTTATTACACTGTAATTATACTGTAACAAGCACTGTAGTTCATTGTAATAATTTTAGATATATTAGATAACTGAAATATCACATTTGCATAAGTATTCAGACCCGTTACTCAGTACTTTGTTGAAGGGCCTTTGGCAGCAATTACAGCCTTGCGTCTTCTTGGGTATGACGCTACAAGCTTGGCACACCTGTATTTGGGGAGTTTCTCCAATTCTTCTCTGCAGATCCTCTCAAGCTCTGTCAGGTTGGATGGGGAGCGTCGCTGCACAGCTATTTTTAGGTCTCTTCAGAGATGTTTGATCGGGTTCATGTCCGGGCTCTGGCTGGGCCACTCAAGGACATTCAGAGACTTGTCCCAAAAACACTCCTGCGCTGTCTTGGCTGTGTGCTTAGGGTCGTTGTCCTGTTGGAAGGTGAACCTTTGCCCCAGTCTGAGTTCCTGAGCGCTCTGGAACAGGTTTTCATCAAGGATCTCTCTGTACTTTGCTCCGTTCATCTTTCCCTCGATCCTGACTAGTCTCCCAGTCCCTGCCTCTGAAAAACATACCCACAGCATGATGCTGCCACCACCATGATTCACCGTAGGGATGGTGCCAGGTTTCCTCCAGACGTGATGCTTGGCCAAAGAGGCCAAAGAGTTCAATCTTGATTTCGTCAGACCAGAAAATCTTGTTTCTCCATTGTCTAACAGTCCTGTCATGTACCCTTTACTGAGGAGTGGTGGAGTGCTGCAGAGATGGTTGTCCTTCTGGAAGGTTCTCCCATCTCCACAGAGGAACTCTGGACCTCTGTTAGAGTGACCATTGGGTTCTTGGTCAACTCCCTGATCAAGGCCCTTCTCCCCTGATTGCTCAGTTTAGCCCGGGCAGCCAGCTCTGGGTAGAATCTTAGTGGTTCCAAACCTCTTCCATTTAAGAATGATGGAGACCACTGTGTTCTTGGGGACCTTCAATTCTGCAGACATTTTTTGGTACCCTTCCCCAGATCTGTGCCTCGACACAATCCTGTCTCGGAGTGTAAGTTTAAGTGTAACTTTAAAGTTACATATGAGCAATTTCTATATAACTACTACTCATTACCTAGTGAAAATACCTACAAACAAAAGAGCTTCTCCTTTCGTCAACTTTAAAAAGCAACATGTAAAAAGGATTTGTATTGTTAGAATAATAATTTGATTAATTAGATTAAACAAATATATAGGCCTACTCAATAACATAAAAATAACTATTCTAGTGGTGGTGAGTAGTAGTGTAGATAGCTAATTTAGAAAAATGGGATTGTCTTTTTCTTCCTTTTTAACATTACAAGTAAAAATGGAAATCGACACCTCTGTTTCTGTCTTCATCGGTTTCTTTGTTGTAAGCAATTTCCCATCCTGGAGTCTGAGACCTTGTTGGAATCTGGGGTAAAGAAAAATAATGTACCTATGACAATTTACATTTACCCTATACTAGTTATCATCATCATGTCTTGGCCTTCTACCTAGTTAGTTGTCGTGTTATCCAGCTAGCATTAATAGTGCTTGCTAACACTGATACGTTTACCAGTGTTTAGCTACATTGAAAAGGAACTAACGTTACTCACAGCATGTTGACACAAGTGGCTAGCATGCTGGGTGTGTCTTACGTAATATCCTTGGGATACGGATACCCTGAGAACAAGGTTCTGGAAAGATAAGACCATTGAGTTCACCTAATGTTAGCTAGCTAGTTAACTAGCATGTAGCAACCATTGCATCGCTATTTGCCAGCTTTAGTTAGCTAGCTAATCAAGGTCAAAAACTAGCTTGCTAGCATGCTAGCTAATTCCCCAAAAATCTACAGATTGCATGGAAAGTCTATTCTGCAGATGGTAATTAACTAGTTAGTATGCCTAACAAAACCGCAAGACAAGCTAACGTTAGCTAGCTACAGTTAACTAGCTAACTGACTAAATAACCTATGCTAAATCATCCAGCAGAAATCATGTATACAAAAAATAATAATAATAATTGCATGGAAAATGTGTGTTGTGTTGACGTTTTTGTCTTGTCTACAACATTTTGTTATGTTTCACTATATTGGATCACTCCAATATATTGGTGTCACTCTGGGCTCAGGGACGTCTAGCGTCACTACGCGCAGCGCACATACCTGACATCTTGAATGTGGCAGCGGATATGCTCTCGAGGGAGGGCCCACCATCTTGGGACTGGAGCCTACATCCCTAGGTGGTGCAGCACCTGTGGGCCAAGTTCGGGAGGGCGCAGATGGACCTGTTTGCCTCCCTGGGCAATGCACACTGCCCCATGTGGTTCTCCATGTCGGAGCCACCAGGGCCTCTGGGCTTGGATGCTCTGGCTCACGATTGGCCAGGGCTGGAGCTTACGCATCCCCCCCCTTTTCCCCTGATCCAAGCTGTGCTGGACAGGACCAGGATGGCAGAGCATCTTCTGCTGCTGGTGGCCCCATACTGGCCCAGACGACCCTGGTTCAGCCTTCTCCTGTCCCTGTTGTCTGGGACACCTTGGCAACTGCCCCTGAGACCCGACCTGCTGTTTCAGGCCGGGGGAACACTGTGGCATCCGAGACCGCACCACCTCAGTCTGTGGGCTTGGCTGCTGAACGGCATCAATGGTCCATGTTAGGACTACAGGAGGGCGTAAGGAACACCATGCAGAGCGCAAGGTGACCGGCTACAATCGCGGCATACCAGTTGCGCTGGCGGTTGTCCTGCTCTTGGTGCACTGGTATTGAGGATGTGCCCGAGTCATGCGGGGTGCAGTATGTCCTCCAATACCTGCAGTCTCACTTGGATGAGGGCTTAGCAGCCTCTACACTGAGAGGGTATTTGGCTGCTGTATCTGCCTGCCATGTAGGGTGGATGGACAGGCCAGTGGGGCGCCATCCCTTGGTCTCCAGGTTTATGAAGGGGGTTCGTCGCCTGCGTCCAGCTAGGACCCGCTCAATGGCGAGCTGGGATCTGGATGTGGTCTTTGCAGCTTTGGCAAAGCCGCCTTTCGAACCGTTGGAGTCTGCCTCCCTGAAACACCTCTCTATGAAGGTGGCTTTCTTAGTAGCGATTGCTTCCATGAAGAGGGTGGGTGACCTCCATGCTTTTTCAGTAAGTTTTGAGTGCGACCGGATGGACCCCAGGGGGAGGTTTATATCTCTCCGCCCCAACCCTTCATTCCTCCCAAAGGTTCTGTCAGACAAGCATGTGAACATCCCTTTTATCCTGTCTGCTTACGAGTCTGGGCCTCCCTCCGGCATGCTGTGCCCTATGAGGGCACTGCCTGCCTATGTGGAGCGGACACGTCAGTGAGAACAACAGACAAGCTCTTTGTCTGCTATGGTGAGAGAGTCCTGGGGGCTGGGCTATCAAAGCAGAGGCTCTCTCACTGGCTCGCGGAGACAATTACGACAGCATACCGCCTGGCTGGCAGGCCAGTGCTGGGATCTGTGGTGGCACATTCAACACGAGGTGTGGCTGCGTCCTGGGCTCTACTGAGAGGAGTGCCCCTCGCTGATATCTGTGCTGCGGCCAGTTGGGCTTCCTCTTGCACCTTCGCCAGGTACTATCGGGTAAATGTGGCACCTCCATCTGTGGTTGGTTCAGCAGTCCTGGGCATCGCCTCCTCTTCTGGGGACTGTGCCGGGACCCCCCTTCCATATTGACGGCTCCTGCGTCTCGGTCTCGCGCTGGGACTTCGCCGCTGGCTGGCCAGGTCCCTCTAGCACCGACTAAATCTGGTACGGGTATACCAATATATTGGAGTGATCCAATATAGTGAAACATAATGAAGGTTATGTATGTAACCACCGTTATGTGAGCTATATGGATCACTCCAATCCTCTACGGTGCTAGAGGCGCCTCAAAAATGATGTAGAGAACGCGTGTCGCAGCCATGGGGTCTATATATAGGGGCGGACCCCAGCCGTGACACAGGTGTACACGGGAGTAAATCTGTAAATCCTCACCTCGGATGTATCCCTCTGCCGCGGAGTGAAACCAATATATTGGAGTGATCATATAGCTCACATAACCGTTGTTACATACTGTACGTAACCTTTGTTTCTTTCTCTGCATTCTCTCATTCTGGATTTTGCACACTGACCTTTTTCTCGACCCGTTCTTTGTGCACGGCCACATGACATCAGGGTCAACAAATTTGAGCCGTTCAAGGTCGTCGTTATTTCGAGCATGTTGCGCAGATTGGTAGATGTTGACACGATGCCTTAATTCCTGGGATAAAGAAATAATTGCACCAATGCATCCCATTCAAAAGTGAGAATTTTCCTCAACAGTTAAACCCTTGCAAGTTTGCATGATGAAATAAGTGTTTGCTTTAAGAACATTTTAAGTGCATTTATAAACCATTATTCAACCAAGCTTGATAGGCTTAGCACGAATGACTATCTCACAATTTTAACCATAACTGTTTATAAATGTGTCAAAAAAAAATGAATTGATGGTTAAAGTAATTGACCCATTGTCAAGTTCACCGTTAATTGATTTAATAATTTAAAGTAAAAAAAAAAAAAGTGAACCGTTTGTGAATTCGTTTTTGTCATTGGGCCTGGACATCAGATTCCAGAGCCCTTTATTGCAGAATTGTGTCAATGAGGTGGTCCGTTTTAAATTGGCTAACACTTATCACATGGTTTGTGCAAGCTGAAATCTGCGGTCTGAAATATGGTGCTTTGGGATATATGGTTGGAATGCTATCGCAAAATTATATATTTATCTTTTCTTTATCCCTCTTCCCTTCATCCTCTTCCCTCCTTTGTTGGTGCTCATGATTTTACCAACATACTCATCTGCAGCTTCTCCAGAGATCAGATGAATTCCGTTGTGAGTGCATTTTTGCAGCGAATGAAAAAACACAGTCAATAATTCACTTAGATGAAAGAGAGAGTACGTCAATTATTCCTCTTCTCTTGAGTCCAAAGATGCACTACTTTAATTCCTTTTTAATTGGAGATAAAAAATCTAGCAGGTCTGAGTGTAGCCTTGCTAGAGTGGCTTTTTAGCTAATGCAATATGAATGATGTAATGCCAAATGGGATAACCACAGCTGAATTATATAACCTGAGGCCGTGGGCAATGCTCAGAAAACAACTTCAGCACTTGAAGAAGCAGCAGTGGTGTATCAGGATAAGGACCACGGATAGCTCCTCCGCAATGTCTCTGTGTTCTTTTAACCATTTAGGCCTAAGTGACAACTGGCCTGGCATTGTCCATCTATTCACATTTCGGACTGACCAGTGGAATGTGGAAGTTATTACAATTTCTTAGAGTCATCTTATTAGGGACAAATAAGGGGGTGGGCTGGTCCAACTTGTGTCATATATATATTATTTTTTATTATAGTTTTCACATGTACTGTAAAGACATTTGACATCCTCCCCCCTCATCAAATGTACAAAAAAATGATGATTACCACCATAAATAACAATAACTGTAGCAACCCTGTGTCCATGGATATCGACTTTACCACTTCAGCATGGTTTTGTGGCACAGTCGATGCCACACAGGACTAACGGGCTAGATGGTTGAGGGTTCGCCGACCACCAAAGACGAGCTCACTCTCCCTGACTGTTTCATTACACTACGTTCAGAGCCGGCTGCAGACAATGATCAGCTAGGGGGGAAATCAGATTTTCAACAATTTGATGGTATATTTACAGTACCAGTCAAAAGTATGGACACACCTATTCAAAGGTTTTTCTTTATTTCTACTATTTTCTACATTGTAGAATAATAGTGAAGACATCAAAACTATGAAATAACACATATGGAATCATGTAGTAACCAAAAAAGTGTTAAACAAATCAAAATATATGTTATATTTTTGATTCTTCAAAGTAGCCACCCTTTGCCTTGATGACAGCTTTTTACACTCTTGGCATTCTCTCAACCAGCTTCACCTGAAATGCTTTTCCAACAGTCTTGAAGGAGTTCTCACATATGCTGAGCACTTGTTGGCTGCTTTTCCTTCACTCTGCGGTCCAACTCATCCCAAACCATCTCAATTGAGTTGAGGTCGGGTGATTGTGGAGGCCAGGTCATCTGATGCAGCACTCCATCACTCTCCTTCTTGGTCAAATAGCCCTTACACAGCCTGGAGGTGTGTTGGGTCATTGTCCTGTTGAAAAACAAATGATAGTCTCACTAAGCGCAAACCAGATGGGATGGTGTATCGCTGCAGAATGCTGTGGTAGACATGCTGGTTAAGTGTGCCTTTAATTGTAAATAAATCACAGACCGTGTCACCAACAAAGCACCATCACACCTCCTCCTCCATGCTTCACGGTGGAAACCACATATGCAGAGATTATCCATTCACCCACTCTGCGTCTCACAAAGACACGGCGGTTGGAACCAAAAATCTCAAATTAGGACTCATCAGACGAAAGATCAGATTTCCACCAGTCTAATGTCCATTGCTCGTGTTTCTTGGCCCAAGCAAGTCTCTTCTTCTTATTGGTGTCCTTTAGTAGCGGTTTCTTTGCATCAATTTGACCATGAAGGCCTGATTCACACAGTCTCCTCTGAACAGTTGATGTTGAAATGTGTCTGTTACTACAAACAAGAAAATAGTAAAAAATAAAGAACAACCCTTGAATGAGTAGGTGTGTCCAATCTTTTGACTGGTACTGTATAATTCTATAAAATATATGCAACAAATTTTCCACCAACAGGTTTCTGTGCCAATGCATCACATAACTTCATACTGATTACCTGACTTTGTGCGCTTATCATCATGGTTTGCATTTTCAACACCACAGTCAAGTAGAGTATGTTAATCTCAATAAAAAAGAAAATACATCCATCCCTACTCAGCATCAAAGGCTTGGTTTGACAATCTCCAAATGTCATTAAACGTTTTGGTGTTTTGTAACAGATGTCTCTTTCCATTAATCGAATGGCCTTTGCGCAGTTTGGATGCTGGAATTGTATTAGAGTGGAGTGGATGAACGTGGAGTGGATGAACATATCAAACCAAACCAAGCTTTATTTATACAGCGCATTTCAGACATTGAATGCAACACAATGTGCTTCACAGGAAGGAAAAAAACTTAAAGCAAGGAAAATAAAACGGAAATATTTACTACAAAAACAAAATAATATCAATAAAAACGGAATGACAAAAAAGCATCCTAAGGAAAAGCAAAGCTAAACATGTGTGTTTTAAGATCTCTTTTTAAAATGTCCACAGTTTCAGCCCAGCCCCCCCCCCCCCCCCCCAGGGGCAAGCTATTCCAGAGGCTGAGGGCATAGTAACTAAAGGATGCCTCTCCATGCCTCTTGCTCCTAGACTTTGGGATAGTTAAAAGGCCAGTGCCAGAGGACCTGAAGGACCTACTGGGTACATAACTTAAAGGCATGTCTGTCATGTATTTGGGTGCACAATTGTAGATTGATTTAAAAAACAATAATTCAAAAATTCACAGGCAGCCAGTGCAGAGACCTTAAAACCGGTGTAATGTGAGCCCTCTGTCTGGCTTGGTCATTACCCATGCTGCAGCATTCAGTATGTTTTGCAGTGGACCAATGGCTTTCTTGGGTAGACCAGACAGGAGAGCATTACAGTAGTCAATGGATGAGTCTCTCTGTATCAGCCTAAGAGAGAAACGGACAAACCTTGGCAATGTTCTTCAGGTGGTAAAAAGCTACAGTATTTTGGTCACATTCCTAATGTGTGATTTGAAATTGAGTTCAGACTCTGAAATAACACCTAGGTTTTTTACCTATTGTTTTATCTTTATTTCCCGCGAATTAAAATGTGCGGCACCAACAATAAGTACCTCGGTCTTGTCTTGATTTAGCTGGAGGAAGTTTTGAGCCATCCAAGTATTTAAATCACTATTACAGTCTAATCATTTATCCGTGGAGCTAAAATCCTCTGGTGACACAGAAACGTAAAGTTGTGTATCGTCTGCGTAGCAGTGAAAATGAATGTGCTTTCTGATAACGCTGCCAAGTAACATATATAACATATGAACTGAACAGTACCAGACCAAAATTGAACCTTGTGATATGTATTTTCTCTGAGTTATTTTCACCACTCGTTAAATAGATCCTAAACCAATTTAGAACTGAACCAGAGAGGCCAACCCACCTCTCCAGTCTGTCCAGAAGGACATCATGGTCAAAAGTGTCGAATACAGCACTTAAATCCAAGAGTACAAGGACAGAGAGCTGTTCGGCATCTATGTTGGCTCTAAGATCATTTACCACTTCAACTAAGGCTGTCTCTGTGCTGTGGTGGGCCGGAAAACCAGATTGGAATTTTTCAAAAATACAGTTGGCACTTAAAAAATAATTTAGCTGTTTGAAAACCAATTTCTCCAGAATTTTGCTTAAGAATGGAAGGTTGGAGATTGGCTGAAAATTGCTAAGAGCTGAAGAATCTAGATGACTTTTCTTCAGAAGAGGTTTCACCATAGCAGTTTTCAGTGCAGTGGGGAAGGTGCCTGTGAACAGGGAGAGATTAACAATAGCTTGCAATTCTTCAGATATGCAATTCAAAACTGATTTGAAAAGGTGGTGGAGATAGGATCGAGAAGGCAGGTAGAAGGCTTAAATTGTTATATCACTTTCCTGAGCATGTCTGTGTCAACCAGGGAAAATAAATCCATAGAGCCTTTGCGTGGTAGGCTAAGGCACATATCATCAAACTTCTCATCAGGTCTTGCTTGACTGATATCCAGCCTGATGTTGGTTATCTTATCTCTGAAATATGATGTAAACTCAACACATTTAGATGTGGAGGAAAGTTCACATAGGTTTGCGGGGATAGGATTTATCAGGCCATCAGTGGTTAGGAAGAGCACTCTTGAATTATTCTGATTAATAGTGATCAAGTTAGAAAAATGAGCCCGTCTGGCATTTATAATTGCCAAGTTGCTCTCTCAGAATATCATAATGGACCTGCAACTTTGACTTCCTCCTCTTCCGCTCTGCCTTTCTGCAATTTCTCTTTCATGTATTTGTTTCCTCACTCATCCGAGGGGCTCTCTGTTTGGGCGTGTCCTTTTTCAACTTTACTGGAGCTGTGGCATCAATGGTTGCCCTTGATTTGCTGTAAAAGTGATCAAGTAAATTATCACAAGAGGAAGGCAGAAAGGTTGATGGGGTATTGTTCATACACTCAATAAAATCTTTAGCAGTTTCAGAGGTAAGTTAGCGTTTCTTAATAATGCATTCAGTAATACCCTGTGCTATGGGTAACAAGGTAGAAAAAAATATACAGTGGTGATCAGGTAAAGCAACATCAACAATAGAGGGTATGTCAATAGAGAGCCCCTTGGTAAAATCAGGTCCAGAGTCAGTCTCTTCGTCAACATGAGTATTAAAATCGCCCAACACAATGATTTTATCATAGTTCTCAAAGGACAATAGACGATAGTTAATAGAAATCAGATTCAAACATTGTGACTAGTTGTGTTCATGCCACACGTAAAAGGTAATGCATTTTAAAGTTAAATTACAAATATTTAGGCTATATTGAAGTGTCTATATTTAAAAAAATGTATTGGCCTAATAGTAAAGACATCATCAAAATATATTACCTTTTAATGTGGCATGAACACAACCAGGCATGATATTCTGATCTGATTGTCAAAAGTAGGATACCTGTGCATGTTCGTCCACTCCAAAATAATTCCAGCATCGAAACTGCACGTATACTCACGCCATTTGATGAATGGAAATAGACATCTGTTACAAAACACTAAAAAGTGTACTTAATGACATTCAGCGATTGCCATTGATTAGGTCCACATTAATTGACGCGTCTTGCTGACAAATCAACCTTTTTTTGTAGCCTGAAAAGTTGGGACACCTGAAATGGGGCTAAAACTGTCCCAGGAAAAGGGGGATGGTCACCCTAACACACATGGTCAATTTACTAGAATAGGATACAATGTGTATTACCATGAACTTCTAATAAGCCTTACCGGTAGCCAGTAATGTAGTGGTAAAAAAAAATTGGTGGGTAAACTCTGATAGCCGTAGCCGGTAAACAACAACAACAAAAAGTCACGCTCCCTATACTTTCAATGCATTTTTCTGAAAATGGTGGATAAGCGGCGTTTACTTGCGTTTACCCTCGACTAGACCTACACCATTGCCGGTAGCTTACCCTCTCAGTCGATGCAATTTTGCACACATGAACACACGCAGAACAGGTAGCCTACGTTCAATACAGGTAGCCTACGTGCAAAAATCTCTGAAGTTGGAGACTTTTATCTCCCTCAACAACTTTAAAAATCTGCTATCCGAGCAGCTAACCGATCGCTGCAGCTGTACATAGTCCATCTGTAAACTACCCACCCAATTTACCTACCTCACCCCCCATACTGCTTTTATTTATTTACTTTTCTGCTCTTTTGCACACCAGTATCTCTTCTTGCACATGATCATCTGATGATTTATCACTCCAGTGTTAATCTGCTAAATTGTAATTATTCGATTTATTGCCTACCTCATGCCTTTTGCACACATTGTATATAGATTCTCTTTTTTTTCTACCATGTTATTGACTTGTTTATTGTTTACTCCATGTGTAACTCTGTGTTGTCTGTTCACACTGCTATGCTTTATCTTGGCCAGGTCGCAGTTGCAAATGAGAACTTGTTCTCAACTAGCCTACCTGGTTAAATAAAGGTGAAATAAAAAAAATAAAAATAAAAATAGTACATGAGTTGAATCAAAACATGTTTTACACCCTAGTTCATGAATTGTCCATAATTTATGCGTTAATGCTTGCAGTCTTCACAGATTCCGTGAAATAAAACACTACCATTCGTTCCTTACATTAATGACATTTATGACAGTGTTATTTGTAATTATTAAGCATTTAACAATTGAATTAGAACATTGAACTTAAACCCTGTACGAATCATGGATCTTGGAAATCTCAGGAAAATGCACTGCAAGTGTAACTATCCCTACTTAACATGTCATTATGTTTCGCCGTGAAAACAGTTCTCATGGTCGCACACATCCAAAATAATGTTGGTCTATGCCATTGCAAAATCGAATGCTTCCAACCGAACATTCATATTTGATCCTCTTCTAACTGAAAGAGTCACCTTATAGGCCTGCACGTGACATTAAGAACTTGAAACATCAGGAAAAAATGTTGTGTGCACGAACAGCCAAAGATCAAAACAAACAAAATCGTCACAAAATGTCTTCATAATATATGCAATAGCTGTTCAAAACTGTTGGGGAAGCATGGGGACTCCTTAAGTGAAGAACACCTTGATAGGGGAGGTACAAGCAAGCAGATGAGGACATTATATAGTAAAACCTGCAAAATGGTGAATGTAAATCAGGGGAAAACACACTATCCTCCACTGTTCTCAATGAAAAAAGCACACAACCCTCCTCAAAATAGCAAAGAATGTTAGACAACCCTCCCCTATTTTGGACCAGCCCCCCAACTCCAGTACATTTCGAATTGTTCCTTATGTTGCTTATACATATCTGGAGCCATCTTGGATTGTTACCTGTGCCATGTAATTTAGGTCTTTAGAGAACTAGCCAGGTCCAGTCTTCATTGGCCATTTACTGTACACCACATGTTCATCTTTCTAGAGCTTGAGTTCATTGATGTTGTGTACTGTGTCATCAGCTTGTTCGGACACTATCATATGGATTACTCTAATTGTGTCTTTTTTCTTATTCTACTACAACAGCACCCCCAGAATCCACCACAAAAGGTGGAGCATGTTGAAAGCCATGGGCAACTACTAAATACACAAGACGAGTAGCCACACTAAACCTACACACTGCATAAGACCTCGGCTACGTTGTGCAGTGTCCAACGAATCCCAACCCACTCACTGAAAGTCTGACATCCCCTTGTCAATAAGCAAGTCTGTGTGGTGTGAGAAAGCAGTGAAGCGTTTTCAGTCCAAGATACAGCCGACACGTGTCTATCCTACTCCCACTGACACTTCTAGTCTATAGGCTGTTTGAGAAGTGATTGACAGAGATGTTGATTATGCGTCTTCGAGCCAGGTGGCTGGCAAGCAAAGAAGCGCAGCGCACCAGATTGCTGCATCAGCCAACGTGTAAGGCCGTCAGTTTCTGGCACTGGCGTGTCTTGACAAACATCACAGGAATATTAAAGAGATCTGGAGCTGTCAATCAAAGTTCATTGTTGTTGCTTGTTAATCCTCCACTGCCTTCCAAAAATGTGTATTTTTTGTTCCAGTATTTTCTCATTATTTTTGTCTCACCCCTTTCTACACTGAGTGTACAAAACATTAGGAACACCTTCCTAATATTGAGTTGCACCGCCTTTTGCCCTCAGAACAGCCTCAATTTGTCGGGCATGGACTACAAGGTGTCGAAAGCGTTCCACAGGGATGCTGGCCCATGTTGACTCCAATACTTCCCACAGTTGTGTCAAGTTGGCTGGATGTCCTTTGGGTGGTGGACCATTCTTTATACACACGGGAAACTGTTGAGCGTTAAAAACCCAGCGGCGTTGCAGTTCTTGACACTCAAACCGGTGCGCCTGGCCCCTACTACCATACCCCATACAAAGGCACTTAAATCTTTTGTCTTGACAATTCACCCTCTAAATAGCACACGTACTGTACACAATCAGGGTATGTAAGGGATTACATCTCCTATGTAAGGGATTACAAAAAACGGTAACTTTAATCCGTTATGTTACCAACAAAAATATTGTAATCAGATTACAGATACTTTTGAAAAACTAGATGATTACTTCAAGGATTACTTTTAAATTCAAAAAATATTTTACACTTCTCTGTTTTCTCAATGACATTCAAATCAGCATTGAAAAAGGTGCAAGTTTAAGTTTGTTCCACCTGAGCGAGTCTGACCACAAGTCAGAGACCACTATAGTGACACACCAAATGGGTTTGATCGATCGCGGAAAAAGAACAGGAATAGGTTTTTGTAGGCTACAGTCCAAGCTATGTCTTCCAATGGTGCGACTGCTGTTGGCATCCAAAGATTATCCATCTTGAATAAACGCTTGGAGGTAAGGATGACAGCAGTGGTGTAGTCTACGGAGATACGGATATCACTTATTATTGATATCTACATTGACGCATTGATGTGAATCACACTGCTGCTCTCTCATTTAGCTATTTGCGCCTTACGAATTGTGTTTGTTGTGGGTGGCTGTTCACAAATCTAAATGTGTATTTGAACCCAATAATGGTTAAATTCAATAAGTTTTTGAAACCAGTGGACAGCCAGTGAAAAATGTGCTCTTGCAACAGCTGCATAGTGCGGATCCCAGTCTATGAAATAAAAGTGCGGCTTTTATTGCTGAATCTAATTTATGCTGCTAAAAAAATATATCCATAGGCCTAATGGACACATGCTCAGACGCGCACACTTTTGATAGACTTAAAGGGGCAATCTGTAGTTGCTACATCCATTTTTGGACTTATATACTATACGGTACTAGTCAAAAGTATGGACACACCTACTCATTCAAGGGTTTTTCTTTATTTCTACTATTTTCTACATTGTAGAATAATAGTGAAGACATCAAAACTATGAAATAACACATATGGATTCATGTAGTCACCAATAAAGTGTTAAACAAATCAAAATATATTTCAGATTCTTCAAAGTAGCCACCCTTTGCCTTGATGACAGCTTTGCACACTCTTGGCATTCTCTCAACCAGCTTCACCTGAAATGCTTTGAAGGAGTTCCCACGTATGCTGAGCACTTGTTGGCTGCTTTTCCTTCACTCTACTGTCCAACTCATCCCAAACCATCTCAATTGGGTTGAGGTCGAGTGATTGTGGAGGCCAGGTCATCTGATGCAGCACTCCATCAATCTTCTTCTTGGTCAAATAGCCCTTACACAGCCTGGAGGTGTGTTGGGTCATTGTTCTGTTGAAAAACAAATGATAGTCCCACTAAGCACAAACCAGATGGGTTGGTGTATCGCTGCAGAATGCTGTGGTTGTCATGCTGGTTAAGTGTGCCTTGAATTCTAAATAAATCACAGACAGTGTCACCAACAAAGCACCCCCACACCATCAAATCTCCTCCTCCATGATTCACAGTGGGAACTACACATGCAGAGATCATCCGTTCACCTACTCTGCGTCTCACAAAGACACAGAGGTTGGAACCAAAAATCTCAAATTTGGACCAAAGGACAGATTTCCACCGGTCTAATGTCCAAGTCTTTTCTTCTTATTGGTGTCCTTTAGTAGTGGTTTCTTTGCAGCAATTCGACCACGAAGGGCTGATTCATGCAGTTTCCTCTGAACAGTTGATGTTGCGATGTGTCTGTTTCTTGAACTCTGTGAAGCATTTATTTGGGCTGCAATCTGAGGTGCAGTTAACTCTAATGAACTTATCCTCTGCAGCAGAGGTAACTCTGCGTCTTCCTTTCCTGTGGCGGTCCTCATGAGAGCCAGTTTCATCATAGCGTTTGATGGTTTTTGCGACTGCACTTGAAGAGACTTTCAAGTTCTTGAGATTTTTCGCATTGAATGATCTTCATGTCTTAAAGTAATGATGGACTGTTGTTTCTCTTTGGTTATTTGAGCTGTTCTTGCCAATATATGGACTTGGTATTTTACCAAATAGGGCTATCTTCTGTATACCACCCCAACTTTGTTACAACACAACTGAACACAACACAAAAGAAATTCCACAAATGTACTTTTAACAAGGCACACCTGTTAATTGAAATGCATTCCAGGTGCATTCTACCTCATGAAGCTGGTTGAGAGAATGCCAAGAGTGTGCAAAGCTGCCCTCAAGGCAAAGGAAGAATCTCAAATATAAAATACATTTTGATTTGTTTAACACTTTTTAACGCGTGATTCCATATGTGTTATTTCATAGTTTTGATGTCTTCCCTATTATTCTATAATGTACAAAATAGTAAAAATAAATAAAAACCCTTGAATGAGTAGGTGTATCCAAACTGTTGACTGGTACTGTATGTATGTGTGTATGTGTGTATGTGTGTATGTGTGTGTGTGTGTGTGTGTGTGTGTGTGTGTGTGTGTGTGTGTGTGTGTGTGTGTGTGTGTGTGTGTGTGTGTGTGTGTGTGTGTGTGTGTGTGTGTGTGTGTGTGTGTGTGTGTGTGTGTGTGTGTGTGTGTATGTATGTATGTATGTATGTATGTATGTATGTATGTATGTATGCATGCATGCATATATATATATATATATACATACATATCCATTGATTCTTGAAGAATATAACTTGAGCCAAAATCATAAACAACAGAGTAGGGCTGGCTAATAAGTCCTTAGTTTTGGGGTTATGCTCAGGTAAAACTATTTGGCTAATCTATACATCCATATTTCCAAGTCCTATTCTTGAAGATCAAGGGGTATAAAATGTATTGGAATGACTGGAATTCGGATAGACTTTGGTTTTAATGTAAAGATATAATTTTATCATATTATTATATGTAGTAGAAAGCGATGGGTTAGAAGAAGCCTACGTAACCAACCCATAAAGTAAAATGTAACATCCATATATGGCCAGCTATGTAAACTTTAACATTGATTTATCCTGCAATAGATGTCGTTCAATTGCTAACATACATTTTTGTCTTCTTCTAATGCCTTTTAAGGGGCAAGTAATCTAAAAGTAACTGAATGGAATCAGATTACGTTACTGAGTTTGGGTGATCCAAAAGTTACGTTACTGATAACAATTTTGGACAGGTAACTAGTAACTAACGGATTACATTTAGAAAGTAACTTACCCAACCCTGTGCACAATCCATGTCTCAATTGTCTCAAGGCTTAAAACTCCTTCTTTAGCCTGTCTCCTCCCCTTAATCTACTCTGATTGAAGTGGAGTTAACAGGGGGGCGTCGATAAGGGAGCTTTCACCTGGACTCACCAGTTCAGTCTGTGTCATGGAAAGAGCAGGTGTTCCTAATGTTTTGTACTCTCAGTGTGTATTGTATCATGTGTCTTCAGAGGTTATTTTTTCCTCTCAAGGTAGGTGATGCTTTTGATTTTGCTTTTCGGTACGATGCAGTAATACTGGGATGCAAGAAATGAGATGGAGAAAAACCTTCCGTTGTTGGGGAAGTGTGGGCTAACTCTTTGATCTTGCAGTGTATCATGCAAGCATATATTTCATAAGCTATCTCTCGACATATGCACTCACGCACGTGCACACACATGCACGCACACACATGAATGCACGCACGCACGCACACACACACACACACGAATGCACACATGACCACATGACCACAGATGAGAATTTGTCTCATTTGTCTCATCAAGTGAAACATATATTGGTGTTGTGCAATACACCGTTTCCGAGTGAAAGCTCCAGAACTGAAGGTGGGTGTATCTCTGTCCTGTTCAGTTTTTTTGAGGAAGATAAATTAGTGTTTGGATGAACATAAAAGCTAATGTATTCATAAGAGCTATGATGAGCGCAGCTGTCTACAGCACCTGACATCCCATCTGAAAACAAGCCGCACGGGAGGTGGCGCACTCTCTATAGTGTGTGTGTGTGTGTGTGTGTGTGTGTGTGTGTGTGTGTGTGTGTGTGTGTGTGTGTGTGTGTGTGTGTGTGTGTGTGTGTGTGTGTGTGTGTGTGCGTGCATGCGTGCGCACATGTGTATGAGAGTTGTTTGTTTTCTGCTTCCAGTGAGCTCTATCTCAATATCTTTAAAAGTGCTAGAACATTCCTAAGAAGTTGGCGCACACAGGATTTGCAGTAATTTCCCTACTGTCAAAGAATAATCACCATGAGAATGCATGTTTTAACCCTCCGCCGTGGCTTCAATTGTGTTTCCTAATTGATTGTAGCTAGGATAGGATTCCTTGCATTTGGTGAAACCTGCAGCAGATCATTCTGTTCCGTTGTTGGCACCCACGTAAGTTGACGTGTCGTATGCCTTGTACTACAAAAATATCAGTAAGACATTTGTGTCGCTTTCACGTTGCTTACATCATTAAACTAACATTATAGCGAAGGATAACACATTTTATATAATTATTTACTTGAATCAAATAATGTCAAATGGCATGTAATTTACAGCAACACTCATTGTGCGCTGAAAATAAACGCAGGACTCATGTATAGTATACTGTGTTGCTATCTATTATTAGCTAACCACTACAGGTGCACGTATCCAGCCTGGGTTCTGTTTATACATCAGGCTGACGTTTTGGTTTGCGTCAGACCTAACAGCTAAGTTCATGGGGAGGAGGTCTCGGGATGGGGCCTCGTTTTGTTATTCTCCTCAGTAAGCCATCAACCATCCTGTGTATCCTGTGTAATTAGAACTCATCTCCTGGTGTGAGGACCGTCGAGGTCTGGCAGATTCGCAGTTTTAATCAGTCCTTCAACTCACTTTATCTACTCCACAGAAACGCGGATAGAACAGACTCTCGGCAATCTGACAAATTGACACAACAACAAGGCAATGGGATTGAACAACCGCTTCTAAATTGGAGGATTTCTCCCCTGAATTTCGGAGAGCTGTGTGACAACGGGGGACTTGCATTCTATCTCGTTTCATCTTCGTTTCTCCCTCTGTTGGAGTTGAAATAGGGGGATGTTGACCGCTGGTTGATTTGTGGAGTAGATGTGATGATTGGAATGGACGAGGGGAAAGTGAATGGGTGTGCGTTTCATTGTCCTTCAGATGACCATCAGAAATAGAAGTGCAACACAGCATACACATGTTCAGCTTCTATTCTATTTTCAGTATTCCATCTCAGGAATTCACACATGGACAATAAAGGATTATATTGGAGGCTAGGGGCCTATAAGGATTTCAGTAAGTTTCTTTATATATAGTGACATACATTGAGGTGATCCTATCTGAAAGCTGCTGTTCTCATTCACTGTATACAGTACCGTCTTGGGCTGATTCCGGATCAGTTTGTACGAATGCTGATCCTCGGCTGCCTCACCTTTTTTTTTGATCCACTTATCTGACTGCGGCGTGCTCACACAGTCAGTGAACAGATCTCTCCGGGAGTTTTTCAGGTTTGGCTGATGTTGGAAGGCAGAAGTACAGGACATGTCTCTTGTATCATTAGCTGCTGGGGAGTGTGCTACAGTTGTCAGCACTTCATTTTAATTTGGCTCCAAAGCCACTAGCGGCTTTGACCACTGGGATTTCCTGTCCTCTGTGGCAGTTAAACTAAACGAAGTGGTTGGATGGAGGTAGACAGGGTTCCATAGAGTCGCAATGTCAGCTGGTATATGTCTCATCTTGATACCAAAGTACCTTATTCAATCTTGTCTGAACATCCTGAATCGCGATAACTTGTAAATTGGTCTAAAGTCCTTGTATGTAACAAAAGCACAGTACATGTCTCCTAGACCCACTTAAACTCTGAACATTTTGTTTTGCCCAGGGAAAATACAACAATGCTTCTCAGGGTTGTCCTTGAAGTCTTATCTGAGTTTGTACACAGGACTGTTTCCGCATTAATAACTGGTTAGAATTACCAGAGACTGTGAGATAAGAATGAAATGCCATTGGGGGCATTTAAGATATGAATGCACAAAGAGAACAGTGCACTGAAACGTCCTTTTGAGGTTAAAGTTATCGCTCCGGGTTTCATTATTGCAAACAAACCCAGATAATTATGGTTAAGCCTTCAAAATGGCTTAGTCATGAACATTTTAAAAGGTTCAAAATCAAATATATCCACTAGAGATGAAGCTCAAAGTTATATTTGACAGTGCAGATATCAGGATATCAGGGCCTTAGATAAGTTTGTTTAAAACGGTAACAGTAAATTGCAGTTTCATACCTCATAACACCTTTCATTCATCCAGCCAGTATTGCAATGTGTTTTATACATCGGGAGCCTTGCACATACCGTTGCCTTCATATCAAAAACAAGACCAGTACATTCCAACATCCTACATCCACAGTTCCTACAGTCATGAGTTTGCATAATGTGTATGGTTTCTTATATAAGAGGATCCATATCCACACATACTCTCCCATAAAGCCAGAGAGAGAGAGAGAGAGAGAGAGAGAGAGAGATTGAGGTCCTTGACCTCCAGGCAGTCTCCAGAGGGGCTTTTTACTGTGAGACTCTAATCAGAGTGTAGCTGACGTGTGTCCTGCGGATCGCTCCTCTCCAGTCCCCAGGCCTAATTAGGACCCATGTGTACTGTACATAGAGCTGCCTTTCACACTGCCTGTTGGAAAAAGCTCACCTGTGTGTGCTCAACAGGCCACAGAAATGAGCTGCTGGAAAACATGATGACAAGCAGGGGCAGCGGAGGTAGAGGAAGTCCCTCAAACCAGGAGGTCCTTTCAGTTTAATGAATGCCAGCAGAGCAAGCCAGACGGAGAGAACAATTGGAGAGGGAGCGAGAAAGGGAGACAGTTGGAAAGAGAGCGAGAAAGACAGAATGTGGCTTTGGCAACATTTAATCACTTCTGTCAAGACAGTACAGCTTGTTCGGATTTGGGAGAGCGAGAAAGAGAAAGAGAGAGAGAACAGGTGATATGTAAAGAACAAGTAGTCTTTCTTCAACCATTCTCCTCTGCACTCTCTAGTCTAGCATTAACACATGTATGATGGTCCTTCTCTGTTTTTACTGAGTGGTTATTTACAACTCTTGAAATTCCCCATGGCACACTAGTATGTCTGGAAGAGAGAGAGAGTCATGGTTAATGAATTAATGTAAATCAATAGGATCCTTGGTTTGAAGCCCGGCAACTGTTAAATAACAGCAGAGCTACGAGGTAACTCGATGGCACGAGGGTGCCGGCGTCCTACTTTCCTCTGGACAATGAACATGCGTTCTAAATTCCTCTCCGACAGTTCTTTGAGTAATGATGAGCTACCGTGGCTCTGTCACACAAAGAAATGAGAACCGCTTCATTTGGTTAGAGCTCCGGCTTCCTCTTGATTCCATTTGTAGGGTCTAAGTTTCACTTTTAACGCACAAATGTCGGTAGGTAAGGCTTTCATTGCATACGGATGTTGTATAAGATCTGAACATGGCATCAATCCGTAACACACTTAATGATGTTTCATGAGTCATGACCAACAGATACAGCAAAAGTATATGTACTGTACATACTGTATTTCCTCTAGTCTAGAATAAGCTATCATAATTGTAAAACACGTATTGCCCCATTTAGATAAGTGCTGTTAATGTTTCCTATTAAAAATACAGGCAACTCATTTCTTCACTGCAGAATTTTGACATTTGTTTTGTAAGCCTGAGGCACACGCCTAGGCAGCCTAGTTTCAACATTCCAAGCATGCATCCAAAACCAAACTTCTTCAATACAATCATGTGACGAGTGGGATCCAAGTGGTCCCCAAATCAATTTGACAACCTGCCACAACTAGGCGCTCCCTCCTTTGTCTTTGAAAAGCTATTGGAATTCCGTACCCAACAAGGATATTCCATCACTATTAAACACAACTCAACAATTTGTGCAAATTCTATGATGGCAAAGAGTCATAAATAATAAGAAAGCTATTTATTCACGGAATTCACAAAAAACGGACAATCAAAAATCTAACTTCTATAGTCTGATGAGCTGAAGTGATTTGTCCAAATGGACTGTGTAGCTGTGATGGTACGGCCACACACTTCACTTTTCAATTGTGACACCAACCTTTTGATTTAGAGGAGATTGATGTGAGTAAGATCGTAAAAGGCAAGAGAAAAAAAAGTGTGTATGGGTTACCTTGGGAAAAGGGCGAAATGTCTAAATTCAAACAGAAGTGAGGCCACTGTATTAGAGGTGACCTTCACTGACAGAGAAGGGCTCATAAAGTATTGATCTGATTTGATCTGGCGGAGATTGGGGGATTATATATATTATATTTGTTAAGTAATTTTTTTTATTGAAACATGAAAAGGGACCTCACATCATCAAAAGCAGAAGTAAAGTGTTAAATGTTACATCATTCTTATCCATGAAATGAAACTGGTTAATTGCTCATTTAGTCCACAGCTAAAATCATAAACAAATTATTGGGAAATATTAATGCTTTTGTGCTATAGCTTTGCTGTACACTGTAAAATCTTTCCTGTTGTTTTTACGGTAACTTAGAGGTTACTTACTTACATTATGTTACTATACTGTATGTAACGGTATCCAATACTGTTACTGTAATCTTTTACCATTGTTTAATGGTAACTTACAGACAACTGGCTGCCTGTAAGTTACTGTAAAACAACAGTACAGTGCATTACTGTAATATGTTTTACGGTAATTGTAATGAATCAATTAATGAATAGATTAATTATTTAAATTCATTGAGGGGAGATGGGGTTTGTATTTTACAGTATTTTACCATAATTGCATGGGCTTGGTGCAAGCAGGTTGGCTGCTAGGTAATGTGTTTGCATATTACAGCATATCAATGAATGGCAGTTCGGAAATCTTTGTTAAGGCCTCTAGAAGTGTAAGTGCACTTTTAGAGTCGTTAACAAATGCTTCCAAACTGTCAGTGACTACAGGGCAAAAGAGACCAAAGCACATGGTAAATACACAACCATTAAAGGTTTGAGACTAGTTGCCATTCCAATAGGTCCCCTATACACATTTAATTGTTGGGGCACTACTATCAGTGAAATTGGTGCAGCACTCTCACTAACGGGTGGCCAAATGTAGCTTCTTACAAGGCACGCTTCAAAATATATCAATGAGCCAGAAAAAAACAATACCACGCAACCACTAGTGGTCAAAAGGTTTTTGGTGCTCCAAAAGTACGGTACTGTATTCTCTGGGGTGGAATTACAGTACCACTCGAAATACAGCAATTCTTTCCCTGCCCAAAACATTTTCTCACAATGCACCATAATTTACAGTCTGCTGCTGTATAATGCTTCACAGTATTTTACTCTTGATAAATGTACATATATACCACATGAATCAATTGTTTTCATTACAGTGTAATAGTAGGTGTACTTAATTTAGTAAATCATATACATTTAGTACACATCTTGTTTTATAGGGTCACTCCAGAACCTCAATGCTGTGTGCTTACAGTAATGTACTGTTAAAGCAAAGTTTCTTTGTAATTTACAGTATCATTTACTGTTTACGCCTAAAATCACCATTCATGGCAATTTACTGTAAATAATGAATATGGTACTTTACTGTTAGTTTTATTGTACAATACTGTCAAAACAGCAAGAATGTTTTTCAGTGTATACATGAATCGACAGAGGCTTCCCAGCCCCCACTTCAGTTTTAGTTCAAGCCCAGAGTGCTATTTATCTTTTACAATAATATCCCTCTCTGAAGATGATGCTCACATTTTCCATGGTCTCAGTTGAGATTAGTGAGGGGAGTTACATCTATCCCATGACATTTGCTCATTTTATACATTAGTCGGCAACAGAGGAAAGCTAGTCAGCAGGAAATGGCCAAGAGATTTTCAAAACTTTAGCGGACACTTATCTAAAGCGACTAACAGAACAGAGCAATCGGAAAGTATTTAGACCCCTTCACTTTTTCACATTTTGTTACATTACAGCCTTATTCTAAAATGGATTAAATTATTTTTTCCCCTCATCAATCTACATAGTGTACCCCATAATGACAAAGCAAAAACCAACTTTTTTACAATTTTGCTAATTTATAAAAACATTTAAATTGAAATATCACATTTACATAAGTATTCAGATCCTTTACTCAGTACTTAGGGTCGTTGTCCTGTTGGAAGGGGTCTGAATACTTTCCGAATGCACTGTACATATTTTTTAAATATGTGTATGTGATCCCTTCGAGACTTGGACCCACGACTTTAGCTAGAGTCACACTATTACCAACAGCCAAACAGGAGGTCCATCGAACCACACCAAAAAAACATTTAAACTGTGCATACATTCATGGATGACATCTTGTCTCTCCTTGTGCCACTTGTAAACTGCGGACCTCCCCACAAATCTCTATTCCCATCTAAAATCATGACCCACCATTTCGTAAAACTTGACATTGTATGGCCTGTAGAAGTCCCGTAGCTGCTCGATAGTGTCGTGATCTATCTGAATGTGGGTTCTACCTTTAGACTTGCCCAGGCAGCGGGGTGAGCTGCTGCTCTCTGGTTTCTTCAGGCAGGGGAAGCCTTTGGTCCTGTTGAAGTAGAAATGTTTGTCCGTGACGATGCGTTTCAGACCCAGGAAGTCCTGCACCCGCGCCAGTTCTCCAGCCGGGTCCGTGATGAGCCGCTCCCCGTTGACGAAGTGGATCTGGGACAGGGGGAAGTAGCGGAGCCAGTTTTCCAGGTGCAGAGCGTACATGCCGATGCGGATGGCGTTCCAAGACGTGTCAACCAATCCTAAACTCTGGTTCTGGAAGGCCAGAACCTGGAAGCTGGGAAGGTCAGGTGTCTTGGACAGGGTCTGCGTGTAGTCAGAGATGACCCGGGTGACAGGGTTGCGCACCACCACGATCAGCTTGGTGTCCCGGGACATGGCGGAGATCCGGCGAGGTGTCTCCCTTGTTACAAAGTAGCTGGGCGTCTTCTCCATGGTGATCTGGCTCTCCATAGTCCGTGGCATCAGGCATCTGAATGAGGAGGAAGAGACAGACAATTAATACATGATTAAGAAGAATGGGTCAGCAATGCCATTAAATATATATATATATATATACACACAGTGCATTCGGAAAGTAGTCGGACCCCTTGACTTTTTCCACATATTATTACGTTACAGCCTTATACTAAAATGGTAAATAGTTTTTTTCCCTCATCAATCTACACACAATACCCCGTAATGACAAAGCAAAATCAAGTTTTAAGTAATTGTTGCTAATTTATAAAAAAAAAAAAAATAATATCTTATTTACATAAGTATTCAGAACCTTTACTCAGCGCTTTGTTGAAGCACATTTGGCAGCGATTACAGCCATGAGTCGTCTTCGGTATGACGCTACAAGCTTGGCACACCTGTATTTGGGTATTTTCTCCCATTCTTCTCTGCAGATCCACTCAAGCTCTGTCTGGTTGAATGGGGAGTGTCACTGCACAGCTATTTTCAGGTCTCTCCACAGATGTTCGATTGGGTTCACATTCGGGCTATGGCTGGGCCACTCGAGGACATTCAGAGACTTGTCCCGAAGCCACTCCTGCGTTGTCTTGGCTGTGTGCTTAGGGTCGTTATCCTGTTGGAAGTTGAACCTTCGCCCCAGTCTGAGGTCCTGAGCGCTCTGGAGCAGGTTTTCATCAAGGATCTCTCTGTACTTTGCTCTGTTCATCTTCCCCTCAATCGTGACTAGTCTCTGCTGTTGAAAAACATCCCCACAGCATGATGCTGATACCACCATGCTTCACCGTAGGGATTGTGCCAGGTTTCCTCCAGACGTGACACTTGGCGTTCAGGCCAAAGAGTTCAATCTTGGTTTCATCAGACCAGAGAATCTTGTTTCTCATGGTCTGAGAGTCCTTTAGGTGCCTTTTGGCAAACTCCAAGCGGGCTGTCATGTGCCTTTTACTGTGGAGTGGCTTCTGTCTGGCCACTCTACAGTAAAGGCCTGATTGGTGGAGTGCTGCAGAGATGGTTGTCCTTCTGGAAGGTTCTCCCATCTCCACAGAGGAACTCTGGAGCTCTGTCAGTGACCATCAGGTTCTTGGTCATTTCCCTAACCAAGGCCCTTCTCCCCAGATTGCTCAGTTTGGCTGGGAGGCCAGCTCTAGGAAGAGTCTTGGTGGTTCCAAATTTCTTCCATTTAAGAATTATGGAGGCCACTGTGTTCTTGGGGACCTTCAATGCTGCAGAAATGTTTTGGTACCATTCCTTAGATCTGTGCCTCGACACAATCGTGTCTCAGAGCTCTACGGACAATTCCTTAGACCTCAAGGCTTGGTTTTTGCTCTGACATGCACTGTCAACTGTTGGTGCTTATATAGACAGGTGTGTGCCTTTCCAAATCATGTTCAATCAATTGAATTTACCACAGGTGGACTCCAATCAAGTTGTAGAAACATCTCAAGGATGATCAATCAAAAAAGGATGCACCTGAGCTCAATTTCGAGTCTCATAACAAATGGTCTGAATACTTATGTAATTAAGGTATTTCTGTTTTTGTTTTTTATAAATTTGCCTAGAAGGCCAGCATCCTGGAGTCGCCTTTTCACTGTTGACGTTGAGACTGGTGTTTTTTGCAGTTACTATTTAGTGAAGCTGCCAGTTGAGCACTTGTGAGGTGTCTGTTTCTCAAACTAGACACTCTAATGTATTAGTCCTCTTCCTCAGTTGTGCACCGGGGCCTCCCATTCCTATTTATATTCTGGTTAGAGCCAGTTTGCGCTGTTCTGTGAAGGGAGTAGTACACAGCGTTTTGCGAGGCCTTCAGTTTCTTGGCAATTTATTGCATGGAATAGCCTTCATTTCTCAGAACAAGAATATATTGATGAGTTTCAGAAGAAAGTTATTTGTTTCTGGCCATTTTGAGCCTGTATTCGAACCCAGAAATGCTGATGCTCCAGATACTCAACTAGGCTAAAGAAGGCCAGTTTCATTGCTTCTTTAAGCAGCACAACAGTTTTCAGATGTGCTAACATAATATCAAAAGGATTTTCTAATGATCAATTAGCCTTTTAAAATGATAAACTTGGATTAGCTAACACAACGTGCCTTTGGAACACAGGAGTGATGGTTGCTGATAATGGGCCTCTGTACGCCTATGTAGATATTCCATTAAAAATCATCCATTTCCAGCTACAATAGCCATTTACAATAATAACAATGTCTACACTGTATTTATGATCAATTTGATGTTATTTTAATCGGTGAAAAATGTGCTTTTCATTAAAAAACAAATACATTTCTAAGTGACCCCAAACCTTTGAACGGTTGTGTGTGTGTGTGTGTGTGTATGTGTGTGTGTGTGTGTGTGTGTGTGTGTGTGTGTGTGTGTGTGTGTGTGTGTGTGTGTATAAACTCAGCAAAAAAGAAGCATCCTCTTACTGTCAACTACGTTTATTTTCAGCAAACTTAAACGCGAATCCGACCACCACCCCTGGTGAGATAAAACCGTGGCTCGTCAGTGAAGAACACTTTTTGCCAGTCCTGTCTGGTTCAGCAGCGGTGAGTGTGTGCCCATAGGCGACGTTGTTGCCAGTGATGTCTGGTGAGGACCTGCCTTACAACAGGCATACAAGCCCTCAGTCCAGCCTCTCTCAGCCTATTGCGGACAGTCTGAGCACTGATGGAGGGATTGTGCGCTCAACACATGGTCCTGAAAAAGGGACGCTTCTTTTTTTGCTGAGTTTATATATATATATATATATATATATATATTATTGTCACATCCATTGGATAGGTGCAGTGAAATGTGTTGTTGATCCTATACCTACAGTATATTTAGTAATTGTATACTAACTTAGTATGCAAAGAGTATCAATACGTTATGGCCATAGACATCAAGGGAGGTCCAGTCTGGCTATGGGCCTGTTTCCAGTGAAACAAAAAAACAATAAGGACACTTTACCAATGTCACAGAAGGTAGTTGCCACAAGAGACTTGTGTGGGAAAGATCTCTCTCTGTCTTTCTCATATACTGTAACTAGCTCAGTCCCAGGTTCAGCAGTAATAAATCACCTGTGAGATGTAATGTAGATTGGACAGAGGAAAATGACTCTCTGGGTCATAACTGGGTCAAACAAGTAGGCCACCGAAACTTTTGGTTGTTTTCTGTCAGGTACACCGATTTATTTTTGGTCACTTCAAGTTCTAAAACTCCCTCGAAACGCGTGCATAGCTCTGTCTGATTTAATTGAAATGAAATGGTATCCTATTCGTTGATAAGAAGAAAACAGTTGCAGACAATGGCTAAAAAAAAAACAGTTGCAATGAATCAGCAGCTTTTAGCCTACTGTTGACAAATAGACACATCATGGATCAATCTTCTGAAGACACGTTCTTGAAAAAGAAAGCATCTTTATTTGGAAAGTAATAGCCAATGACGCTCAAGGTCGTTTTTTGATGGATGACAAAAACATCTGAGTTGATGTGGCACAAAATATCTTCCAATTACTGTCATCCTCCACTGACCACTGTCAACATGACATGGAACTGTTGTTTGAACGTGTTTCTCTGACATTGCCTTTGAACAGATGGACAGGTCAGAGGAGGCTATATTCTCCAGGCTACACACTAGTCATGTAATTCAATGATTCAACGCTCCTCTCCACTGATGATTGCATTGTCTCGTTCAACAGACAGACTAGTAGGCTACAATTAATTATTATGGCGAAAACTAAGCGAGAGGAGGGATGTAAACTAACCATAAGATAGAGGAGGGAGACATGTGAGGGAAAATTATTAGGTTAATGGGTTTCAGGGGAATGACAATAAATTACAGCGAGATTAATACACATTTTGGTATTGAGCCTTCTACAAGGCTCCTTTTCACTAAATGTACCTTTTTACAAAATGCCTCTTTACAAAAATCTGGACTAATTACCAAGAGCTAATTTAGTTTAAAAATCCAATGCATGATGAATTCGCGCGCAACACAGCCGTTGGCATGACGGTTGGCTTCCGTTAATGAGCTCCCTAGGTCGACACCTGTGCAGGTGTAAAATTAGTTATTGTCTTACCTGTACCAGTCTAGTCCACGGTCATAGTTCCTGTCGAAAAAATGCGTTTCTGTGCCGACCGCCCGTACGTCCGGATGGATTCTTATAAACTCCAAGACAGCTCTTGTGCCGCCCTTTTTAACACCGACAATGATGGCATTTGGCAACTTCTTATTCCCGAATTTCCCACTGCCCATGCTGTTAGTGGTAGGACGGTCTGATGTGTTATTCCGAACTGTGTTGAGATTAACCGAGGCGTTGCTTTGGTTCGCTTCATGGAGAGATATTTCCCTTGACCCTCTCGCGTTCAATGGCAAAGTGCAGTAAGGAGATTTTTGCTGAAGTTTTTTGCCTCCATCACTCCTGAGGCGCAGGCAGTTCTGCGTTGGATCACTTGGTTTTTGCATGATAGCATCAGAAGAAAATAAGAGACAGTAGCATATATATGATAGTGATAGAGATAGGGAAAATATGCAGATGCATGTCCTGGTATGCCTATATGAAGACGGCGCAACTCGGCTATAGAGGACAATGCATGCCATATCTCCATGGATTTAGATGGTGCATGTTTTTTTTGATTGATTATTTACTTGTTATCTGCGTTGTCGTTAAAAGAGTGAAGACAAAACGTAGCCTATATCCACGGGCATATAAACCCATTACGCAGCTCTGACTAATATCTCCATTCCCCCCAAACTGCCCTGGGAACTGTTTAAGTGGTGGCTAAAAGCCCACATTACAAATAGCAATCAGGGTATTCCATGCAAGCTTGTTTCAGATATCCGAATTATTCCAATGTTGCGCACATTACTTCACTTCATCCTGGATCGAATCACCAAAATCACTCAGGTGTGTGCTTGCGTCAGGAAATAGTAGCCTACGGTAGTATGTTTTACTTCTTCACTTAGTTAAAAAAAAGTCCTCCTTTCCGTTATGAAATCTTGAACACATCCTATTGTAAAATCCTTGTATTTCTTATTAGGGCACTAGCTCGAAAAGCTGGGAGCGTGCGGCGCAGTTCTCTCCGTTCCGTCTACTTCACAAGACTGCCAGTGCCAATACAAGAGAAAAATATACATTATTAAAGGTGCGCCTGACGTCAGGATTCTTTTTTGGGAGAAAAAATCTGTAGGTTCCTCTAGCCTACCCAAATCTTAAAACTGACGCAAGTGCATCCTTCATCTTCTTCACGACACCTTGGTTTATCATAATATTTGAATTGTGCCATAGGCTTCCATTGATTTATTGCTGCTTGTCCACTGTAATGTATTAGAATATGTCTTGTATTTGGTCATCAGACCTGCTGAACCAATGCTTATGCCAGCCATATAAAACGGTGTCTAGAAGGGTTAATCTTTGACTATAGCATATCTATCATTATATAAATGTTATGACAACAATTACGAGCCTACATGCCATTCATAAATTATATACTGTATATAAATACTGAGTATACAAAACATTAGGAACAGCTTCCTAATGTTGAGATCGACCCCCTTTTGCCCTCCGAACATCCTCAATTTGTTGGGCTGTGGACTGCAAGGTGTCGAAAGCGTTCCACAGGGATACTGGCCCATGTTGGGCTCCTGAGTGGTGCAGCGGTCTAACATGCTGACCAGACCGGACACGTCGCGTGCGCGAGCGTAGCAAAATAAATTTAGAAATCCATGTTATTCAATTATTGCACCCACACTGCTCGCACGCGCCAACGAGCGTCTGCGACGCCAAGGGCTAAAATAGAAGTAATTTCAATTTCTGACGCAGATCGCGCTGAAACTCCTGCCTCTCCCATCTCCTCATTGGTTTATAGAATCAGATACCTACGTTCCATCTCCTCATTGGTATTACCCATGTGGGTGATTGAAAGACCAACTGTGTTGTCGGTTGTCGTGGTAATACAATGAAAGTTTAGATGCAATCACCATATAAGTTCAAAGATGAAAAATCCTGGAAGGAGGAGAGATGACTAGAAACGATTCGGTTGGCCGTTTTATGTGTGGATTAATTGTCGGAGTAGAGGTCCTTGTGCATTTCAGGTAAAATAACAACTCAATGTTTATATCCCAGGACAAATTAGCTAGCAACAGCAAGCTAGCTAAATAGGACAAATTAACGCTAGCTAGCAAGTGCATGCTAACTAGCTAAATTGCCATACATGTTTAATGCTTTTCGACCTGTCCCCAAATTAATGTCATTGGTTCAGAGTTTATTTTGATATTTTAATCTGTGTGTCGTGATCGCGTTTGGTGTGGGGGGGGAAAAAATAAATTTATGCACGATAGCGCACGCGCGCAGACGGTTTGGGTTCCGTGTAAGGCACTGCATCTTAGTGCTAAAGGCGTCACTACAGACCCTGGTTCGATTCCAGGCTGTATCACAACTGGCCGTGATTGGCAGTCCCATACGGCGGCGCACAATTGGCCCAGCGTCGTCCGGGTTAGGGTTTGGCCGGGGTAGGCCGTCATTGTAAATAAGAATTTGTTCTTAACTGACTTGCCTAGTTAAATAAATAAAAATTGCTGGATGTGCTTTGGGTGGTGGACCATTGTTGATACACACAGCAAACTGTTGAGAGTGAAAAATCCAGCAGAATTGCAGTTCTTGACACACTCAAACCGGCGTGCCTGGCACCTATACCCCTTTCAAAGGCACTTAAATATTTTGTCTTGCCCATTCACCCCTTAAATGTTACAATTTTTTTTATTTAACCTTTATTTAACCAGGTAGGCAAGTTGAGAACAAGTTCTCATTTACAATTGCGACCTGGCCAAGATAATACACAATACATACACAATCCATGTCTCAATTGTCTCAATGCTTAAAAATCATTCTTTAACCTGTCTCCTCCCCTTCATCTACGCTGATTGAAGTGAATTTAACAGGTGACATCAATAATACTATATATATATATATATATATATATATATAGATATATATATATATATATATATATATATATATATATACAAAAGTATGTGGACACCTGATAGAAGAAGTTGTATGTTTAAAGTAATGACTAGGATATTTCACCCTGAAACTGTATAACTGTGTAAAATGTATTAGAGTTATAAGACTATAATCCAATAGTGTGTGTGCATAGGACAAGTTAAGACTAGGATAGTATGTTACTATTTAGCAATGTAAGCAGAAGTATAGTTGAGACAACAAAGGAGAATATGAACTGTCGACAGACGACTTGTGACAACTGTGAAACTGATAACAGGAAAGAGGGCATTTATAAAGTGTATGTTGTAACCAAATGTGAGGTATAAAAGGCTATGTGCATTGTATGATTTTCAGAGCTCTCTGAATGAAGAACGGACCTTTTGCAGAATCTGGGACTTTGTCTAATTCTTCATTAACCAGGGCCTTACAACCGCTGGGAATTATTCAAAGTGAGTGATAGTTGAATTTAACCATTGAGACAGAAATTCTCGTGACAACACCCCTTCAAATTCGGGTGTGGATATTTCAGCCATGCAATGTCAATAGACAAACATTGGCAGTAGAATGGCCCAAACTGAAGAGCTCAGTGACTTTCAACGTGGCACCGTCATAGGATGCCACCTTTCCAACATGTCAGTTCATAACATTTTTGTCCTGCTAGAGCTGCCCCGGTCAACTGTAAGTGCTGTTATTGTGAAGTGGAAACATCTAGGAGTGACAACAGCCCAGCCGTAAAAGTGGTAGGCCACACAAGCTCACAGAACAGGACCGCCGAGTACTGAAGCGTGAAGCACGTAAAAATCATCTGTCCACTCACTACCGAGATCCAAACTGCCTCTGGAAGCAACGTCAGCACAATAACTGTTCATCGGGAGTTTCATGAAATGGGTTTCCATGGCCGAGCAGCCGCACACAAGCCTAAGATCACAATCACCATAATGGTATGGGGCTGTTTTTCATAGTTCGGAAATAGTAGTAGTTTGGAAATCTTCATGCTATACCATACAATGACATTCTAGACAATTCTGTGTATTCCAACTTTGTGGCAACAGTTTGGGGAAGGCCCTTTCCTGTGTCAGCATGACAATACTCCCGTGCACAAAGCGAGGTCCATATAGAAATGATTTCTCCAGATTGGTGTGGAAGCACTTGACTAGCCTGCACAGAGCTACACTGACCTCAACCCCATCGAACACCTTTGGGATGAATTGGAATGGCGAATGCAAGCCAGGCGTCATCGCCAAACATCAGTGCCTGACCTCACTAATGCTCTTGTGGCTGAGTAGAAGCAAGTCCCCGCAGCAATGTTCCAACATCTAGTGGAAAGCCTTTCCAGAAGAGTGGAGGCTGTTGTAGCAGCAAATGGGGGACTGACTCCATATTAATGACCATGATTTTGGAATGAGATGTTCGACGAGCTGGTGTCCACATACTTTTGGTCATGTAGTGTATATATTCAATGAACAAAAATATAAACACAACGTGTAAATTGTTGGTCCATGCAATGTGTAAATTGTTGGTCTCTCAGATTTTGTTCACAAATTTGTTTACATCCCTGTTAGTGAGCACTTCTTATTTGCCAAGGTAATCCATCCACCTGACAGGTGTGGCATATCAAGAAGCTGATTAACAAGCATGATCATTACACAGGTGCACCTTATGCAGGGGACAATAAAAGGCCACTCTAAAATGTGCAGTTTTGTCACAGAACACAATGTCACAGAAAAATTGGGCAGTACGTCCAACAGGCCTCACAGACCACATGTATAGTGTCGTGCAAGCGAGCGGTTTGCCGACGTCAACATTGTGAACAGAGTGCCCCATGGTGGCGGTGGGGTTATGGTATGGGCAGGCATAAGTTACGGATAACAAACACAATTACATTTTATCGATGGCAATTTGAATGCAAAGAGAGAGCTTGACGAGATCCTGAGGCCCATTGACGTGCCATTCATCCGCCACCATCACCTCATGTTTCAGTATGATAATGCACGGCATCATGTACGCAATTCCTGGAAGCTGAAAATGTCCCAGTTCTTCCATGGCCTGCATACTCACAAGACATGTCACCGATTGAGCATGTTTGGGATGCTCTGGATCGACGTGTACGACAGCCAATATCCAGCAACTTCACACAGCCAGTAAAGACGATTGGGACATTCCACAGGCCACAATCAACAGCCTGATCAACTCTATGCGAAAGAGATAGAGTTTTTCAGGACTCTGTCTTTCAAAGATCATTTGTAAAAATCCAAATAACTTCACAGATCTTCATTGTAAAGCGTTTAAACACTGTTTCCCATGCTTGTTCAATGAACCATAAACAATTAATGAACATGCTCCTGTGGAACGGTCGTTAAGACATTAACAGCTTACAGACGGTAGGCAATTAAGTTCACAGTTAGGACACACAAAAAAACGTAGGACTTAGGACACTAAAGAGGCCTTTCTACTGACTCGGAAAATCACCAAAAGAAAGATGCCCAGGGTCCCTGCTCATCTGCGTGAACGTGCCTTAGGCATGCTGCAAGGAAGCATGAGGACTGCAGATGTGGCCAGGGCAATAAATTGCAATGTCCGTACTGTGAGACGCCTAAGACGGCGCTACAGGGAGACAGGACGGACAGCTGATCGTCCTCGCAGTGGCAGACCACGTGTAACAACACCTGCACAGGATCGGTACATCCGAACTTCACACCTGCGGGACAGGTACAGGATGGTAACAACAACTGCCCGAGTTACACCAGGAGCGCACAATCCCTCCATCAGTGCTCAGACTGTCAGCCATAGGCTGAGAGAGGCTGGATTGAGGGCTTGTAGGCCTGTTGTAAGGCAGGTCCTCACCAGACATCACCGGCAACAACGTCGCCTATGGGCACAAACCCACCTTTGCTGGACCAGACAGGACTGGCAAAAAGCTCTTCACTGACGAGTCGCGGTTTTGTCTCACCAGGGGTGGTGGTCGGATTTGCGTTTATCGTCAAAGGAATGATCGTTACACCAAGGCCTGTACTCTGGAGCAGGATCGATTTGGAGGTGGAAGGTCTGTCATGGTCTGGGGCGGTGTGTCACAGCATCATCGAACTGAGCTTGTTGTCATTGCAGGCAATCTCAACGCTGTGCGTTACAGGGAAGACATCCTCCTCCCTCATGTGGTACTCTTCCTGCAGGCTCATCCTGACATGACCCTCCAGCATGACAATGCCACCAGCCATACTACTCAATCTGTGCGTGATTTCCTGCAAGACTGGAATGTCAGTGTTCTGCCATGGCCAGCGAAGAGCCAGGATCTCAATCATTGAGCATGTCTGGGACCTGTTGGATCGGAGGGTGAGGGCTAGGGCCATTCCCCCCAGAAATGTCCGGGAACTTGCAGGTGCCTTGGTGGAAGAGTGGGGTAACATCTCACAGCAAGAACTGGCAAATCTGGTGCAGTCCATGAGGAGGAGATGCACTGCAGCTGGTGGCCACACCAGATACTGACTGTTACTTTTGATTTTGACCCCCCCCCCTTTGTTCAGGGACACATTATACCATTTCTGTTAGTCACATGTCTGTGGAACTTGTTCAGTTTATGTCTCAGATGTTGAATATTGTTGTGTTCATACAAATATTTACACATGTTAAGTTTGCTGAAAATAAACGCAGTTGACAGTGAGAGGACGTTTCTTTTTTTGCTGAGTTAATATAGTGTGTGTGTGTGTGTGTGTGTGTACATGTGGCTGTTACAAGTGTGTTTGTCCTTGTGATGGGTATGGATCAGTGTGTCAGTCTGTGAAGTGACCTCACCCACACATTGTTACCAGACATCCCTATGGAGGTTAGTGAGTGGGGGACACCAGATCCACATCATCCACATCCTTGTCAGTCTTACCCCCAGATGACTGATACATACAGCCAGATAAGAAACCATAGGAGAAAAGGAAATTATCAGGGGAGAGCTGCTCCAGAGCAGGGAGGAGTTGAGGTGTCAACTGTGCTCCCGTGGGTGTCCACGCCGGCCCAATCTCAGTGCTCTTTGATTAAAGAATGATTTATAGGCCTGGTAGGAGAGGCTCGCTCAGCAATCCGTCTCCTGAATGAGTTTTTCTCCCAGGCAGAGGCGGGTAAATCATACCCTTGGCGCGAGAAGCCTGGCTGGACAGTGTCAGCATGGCGATACGGGCTGGTGATTAAATGTTATAATCACCGCTGCTGAGCGTGCATTGTGTTGTGTCACAACTGCCCATTTATCAGACTAACAGTTAGCCTGGGGGGCAGTGTCTATCTGATTACCCACTCCTAAATCTGATCAGACACTCAGCACATATAAATACACTGACGCAATGTTTACATTATAGATATGCTGAACTATGACTATTCTATCAATCTACTTTATCAATATATTTATATTTATAGTCTGAGGATTCATTTCACATCACCTCGCATGTTTATCATACTAAGGTCAGCCTGGAGGCAGTATCTGATCACTCCACCAAATCTGATCAGACACTTAGCCCTTAAACACCCTGACAAAATATGATTGTAATATAAAAATGTTGATTCTTTGAATTTGTATTTAAAGGGGTTTCATATAATGAGTCAATCAAATGAACTATTGAAGTAAGTCTTTGAAGATGAATACCTAAATTAAGTTAAATAGAAAACATACAATTTGACTTTACAAATATTGCAATCTCAGGGGTGTAGAGCAGTTTGTCTAGTAGTGTCTGGCTGATCCTAGTTCAGACTGAATGGTTTTGTAATTGAATTTCTGCTGTGATCCAAATGAGAACGGTATCTGTTGATAATTGTCCCTATAGGCTGCTGCTTTATTTGTCATTGTAGAAGAGTCTAAAGCTGCCACAGAGCTACTCTGGTCCTCGGAGTGTTATGGAATGAGGCCTACTCATAAGACCTTGTGTGACAGGGTAAGATGCTTAGTTTCCCAGGGGACCCTAATTAGTGGTGAATATCTAAAAGGGATTAAAATAACCCTTTAGGCCTTTGTGAGAGCTTTGTCCTGAAGCGGTTATGGCTAGAAGGGATCCAGCTTTTGTCAAATAAACGTCAAAAGTTGAAAGTTTTTACATTTTAGCTAACCCTTATCCTTTTCATAACCTTAACCTAACTCCCCTAACCTGCTACGTTAATTCTCCTAACCTGCTACATAAGTTCTCCTAACCTGCTACGTACAGTGCCATCGGAAGTATTCAGACCCCTTGACTTTTCCCCCCCAAAATGTAACAGCCTTATTCTAAAATATATTAAATAAAATGTTTTCCTCATCAATCTACACAAAATACCCCATAATGACAAAGTGAAAACAGGTTTTTAGAAATATTTGCAAATGTATTGTAACAGATACCTTATTTACATAAGTATTCAAACCCTTTGCTATGAGACTTGAAATTGAGCTCAGGTGCATCCTGTTTCCATTGATCATCCTTGAGCTGTTTCTACAACTTGATTGGAGTCCACCTGTAGTAAATTCTATTGATTGGATATGATTTGGAAAGGCACACACCTGTCTATATAAGGTCCCACAGTTGACAATGCATGTCAGAGCAAAAACCAAGTCATGAGGTCGAAGGAATTGTCCGTAGAGCGCCGAGACAGGATTGTGTCGAGGTACAGATCTGGGGAAGAGTACTAAAAACTGTCTGCACCACTGAGGGTCCTCAAGAACACAGTGGCCTCCATCATTCTTAAATGGAAGAAGTTTGGAAACATAGACTCTTCCTAGAGCTGGCCGCCCGGCCAAACTGAGCAATCGGGGGAGCAGGCCTTGGTCAGAGAGGAGATCAAGAACCCGATGGTCACTCTGACAGAGCTCCAGAGTTCCTCTGTGGAGATGGTTGTCCTTCTGGAAGGTTCTCCCATCTCCGTAGCACTCAACCAATAAGGCCTTTATGGTAGAGTGGTCAGACAGAAGCCATTACTCAGTAAAAGGCACATGACAGCCTGCTTGGAGTTTGCCAAAAGGCACCTAAAGGACGCTCCGACCATGAGAAACAAGATTCTCTGGTCTGATTAAACCAAGATTGAACTCTTTGGCTTGAATGTCACGTCTGGAAGAAACCTGGCACCATCCCTACGGTGAAGCATGGTGGTGGCAGCATCATGCTGTTGGGACGTTTTTCAGCAGCAGGGACTGGGAGACTAGTCAGGATCGAGAGAAAGATGAACGGAGCAAAGTGCAGAGAGATCCTTGATGAAAACCTGCTCCAGAGTGCTCAGGACCTCAGTATGGGCCGAAGGCTCACCTTCCAACAGGACAACGACCCTAAGCACACAGCCAAGACAACGTAGGAGTGGCTTCGGGACAAGTCTCTGAATGTCCTTGAGTGGCCCAACCAGAGCCCAGACTTGAACCTGATCAAGTATCTCTGGAGAGACCTGAAAATAGCTGTGCTTGAGAGGATCTGCAGAGAAGAATGGGAGAATCTTCCTAAATACAGGTGTGCCAAGCTGGTAGCATCATACCTAAGAAGACTCAAGGCTGTAATCGCTGCGAAAAGGTGCTTCAACAAAGTACTGAGTAAATGGTCTGAAGGCTTATGTAAATGTAATATTTCAGTTAAAAAATGTTTTATAAATGTGCTAAAATTTCCCCAAATATGTTTCTGCTTTGTCATTATGGGGTATTGTGTGTAGATTGATGAAGGGAAAAAATTATTTAATACATTTTAGAATAAGGCTGTAGCGTAACAAAATGTGGAAAGTCAAGGGGTCTGGCTACTTTCCGAATGCACTGTAAGTTCTCCTAACCTGCTACGAGAAATCAAATCTGACTATGATTTGACAAAAGCTGGATGCCATCTAGTCATGATCTCCTGAATGTCCAGTGTAGTCTGTGATGAGTTGTTACTGTGCCATTTTATTGTTTGTGTGAGGGCAAACCTTTTGGGGTCCATGCAATCTATTTGAGAATAAATATTTGGGGCATGATCAATAATGTATTGAAGGTGTGTTTGTGGATTTGTATCAGTGCTTGTTTGCTTAAGTTTGACAATATTTCAAATGTTTTTGTAAAATTATGCAACTACAGGACTGCCATTTTTGTTTTCAATTGTTTCCAGTTGGTTTGTGTTTGGGATTAGACTTTGAAAGCCCTCCCTTAAGAAGATTGTCTTGAAGTAAATTAATTTGTATTTCTATTAATAATCACTGTTTATTTGTAAATGCAATGGCTAACCGTTTTCTCTTCCTTTCATTTAGCATCCAGGAAAAGTAATTTGTGTCGTTGTTTTACTGTAGCCTGTTTCAAGCAAGCAAATCTAAACCTTTATTCCTTTAAAATTAGCCTTGTTTTTATATCTGCTTCCCTATTGTTTCCTATAAATGGGCCTAGAACCTGTGATTGTGAATGAATTTTAAACTATTATGTTTACAAAGTCTCTAATCACAAGGTGGGATTCTGTTCCCTAAAGATGAAACTTGGGTAGTGAAAGATTCTTCCTCATAGTTGGTTAAAGACATGCTACGTAACTTGAGTCTTTTTTCAACCTCCCGTTTTGGGCTGGATGTGTCAATGTGTAGTTCATACATACATCATCTATGAGAAGAACTACTGTTTTACCTCAATTAGCCACAAAATTCCTAGATTGAAAGGGACTATATCTTGAAGCTGTGCTGCGCAATTTTCCCTACATTTCACCGCACGTGGGCCAGCCCCCAAGCAATTCGAGTTTCAACCAATGAGCTTCAGCCCCTTGCCATATGAGTGATAGCTAGTAAGATGCACATGATTCACCCACAGTAGAGAGAGAGAGCAATGACATGCTGTACAAATCTGCACACATGTAACGTAGTACGCAATTTTCGAGGACCTCAAATGGCTCGTGAGTGCTACTTTCAGTTCTACTGGCTAAAAAGTAAACAAAAGAACTAGAGAATCTCTTTAAAGTTGCTGCTCCCTTGTCCTTGCCTAAACACTAGAAGTTACAACACATGGTCTCTAACACTATCTCAGAGGAGTGTGGCCCTTGGTATTTACAGTAAGTCACCATGTTTACTGTCAATGAGAGAAGCACCAACAGTACTGAGACTAAATAATGTGCTTTCTCTATTACTCTATAAAACCTTTAGTGTAATCAGCTAAATTAACGTTAGTACCGCATTGAACGAAATCACAATTGACATAAAAAATACAAACTCAGATATAGGGTCAAAATATGAGAAGACAAGACATAATACTTTTTGGGGAGTACACACACGGCATGTACAGTCCTCTTCTAAGAGAGAAAGAAGGGGAGGAGTTGAGCCCTGAGTTCTTGTGAAATGAAAGTGAACAATAGATTTTCTGTATAGTCATACGGCACATCTGGAGAGAAGTTTGTTTGTTTTTAATGACTATTTCGCATTGCTATTAATCAGATTTTTTTTTTAATTAACAGAAGTGGCAGAAGTGGAAGTAACCAGTAAGGTAAGGGGGTATATCTGATATTTGAACTTCCCAAAAATAAACAAACATTTCTATCATAAAACAAAAAATGCTGAAGAGAGAGATACACAGTATACACAGTATGTGTTTTTGCACTTGAGAGAAATAGAGAATAGGATGAATAGAAAAGTTGCTTAACGATGTGTATAGTTATGGTTTACAACTTTTTTTTTATGCAGGCAAAATGGCAGAGGCTGGTTTTCCTAGTAAGTCAACATGTCACTTTCTCAGGAGTTATTGGTTGCTTATCTTGTATTAATATACTATATACAAACCACAGTTTAGTCAGTAGATCTATGTCATAGATTATAGATTTGTAGCAGACATGGGATTGTTGTTGAGTCTCAAACTGTTAAATAAACATTGTTTCCTGTAAGCATTGTCACAATAATGGAGCTCAACAGGACACACCTTCACATAAAGCCAACTCTGTCAGCGCCAAAAAGCAGGGTCATGAAGTAAAAAATGACTGTTTAATCTTTAATAAAACAGATATCCTCTTGCAGGTAAGCCAAGGATGGGAAAAGTATGCACCTGTGTCGTAGGGGATACTTTCAATTCTGATAAGGACTTGGTAAGACAACTCACTGGCCGAGGAGACTGTACTGAAGTGTCACTAGCGGAGAGTGATGTCATCATAATGATCTGTCCTATGTTCGGTAACTTTGGAATTCTGGACCTTGATATACAACTGGAGGTGGTCTCAGAATACCTAGGTATGTATCAAGAGGCTAATTACCTGAACGCTTGCTTTATTTGTTAGAGTTCTTAAACTAACCTTGTTCATCCCTCACTCTCTTGACAGCTGGTAGACCTGTTGTTCTGGTGGTGCTGCATGACACTTTTGACCCAGACTCCACTATACCTGACAGCAGCAGACTAGTGACCAGGGGCGAGGTAATACTCACAGTGGACTGTCTGTTTAATCACAGAGGACTGCTGGACTGTCCTCGCAATAAAGAAGCAGTCGATATGATTCTGAAGAGGCTAAACGTCCAACCAAAGGTATAGT
>NC_092088.1:25563459-25664343 GCF_045679555.1 Salvelinus alpinus
CCCTCGCCACTTAAGAATTTCTGAAAATGAATGATAATTCCCTTTTAGTGTAAGAGCTGTTTTAAAAGACCCCCTGAAATGTCAGCCTGTTTTGGTGGGATAAAGTTTTGGTTTGGCTGGTGACATCACCAGGTGGTAAAATAGTTAATAGATCAAGAAGAATGAGAGTACCAAACCTCTCTGCCTATAACAGCTAGTTTTCAGATTTTCACCTCCCCACTCAGACCACTCCCAGACAGTTTTAGCAAAATTCTTGCTTGAGAAATTGCTCTTCGCTAAGAAGCTATTATTGTTTCTTTTTGACCATTTGAATTGAAAACAATTACAGTATGGTACCTAATTGTTACCCAGAAATTATTTGATATTGAGATAAAACAATATTTCAAAATGCTGCATTGGATCTGTTACCTGACTTGCCTAGTTAAATATCGGTTTAGAAATCTATGTTCAGCACAATGTAGAATTGAATACTATACTAATGATTCATTTCTTAACTTCTCTCTGTTGCAGCAGGAATTCACAGAAGGTAAACACTGCTCTAAATAAAATGTATATTATGAATTGCACAATAACAAAGGTTTCATTTTTAACAAAACAGAGATATCCTCTTGCAGGTAAGCCAAGGATGGGAAGATTATGCACCTGTGTCGTAGGGGATACTTTCAATTCTGATAAGGACTTGGTAAGACAACTCACTGGCAGAGGAGACTGTACTGAAGTGTCACTAGTGGAGAGTGATGTCATCATAATGATCTGTCCTATGTTCGGTAACTTTGGAATTCTGGACCTTGATATACAACTGGAGGTGGTCTCAGAATACCTAGGTATGTATCAAGAGGCTAATTACCTGAACGCTTGCTTTATTTGTTAGAGTTCTTAAACTAACCTTGTTCATCCCTCACTCTCTTGACAGCTGGTAGACCTGTTGTTCTGGTGGTGCTGCATCATAACACTTTTGACCCAGACTCCACTATACCTGACAGCAGCAGACTAGTGACCAGGGGCGAGGTAATACTCACAGTGGACTGTCTGTTTAATCACAGAGGACTGCTGGACTGTCCTCGCAATAAAGAAGCAGTCGATATGATTCTGAAGAGGCTAAACGTCCAACCAAAGGTATAGTTACAACTTATAGCCCACTTTAAGTTTTTTAGCACCGCACTTGCCCCTCGCCACTTAAGAATTTCTGAAAATGAATGATAATTCCCTTTTAGTGTAAGAGCTGTTTTAAAAGACCCCCTGAAATGTCAGCCTGTTTTGGTGGGATAAAGTTTTGGTTTGGCTGGTGACATCACCAGGTGGTAAAATAGTTAATAGATCAAGAAGAATGAGAGTACCAAACCTCTCTGCCTATAACAGCTAGTTTTCAGATTTTCACCTCCCCACTCAGACCACTCCCAGACAGTTTTAGCAAAATTCTTGCTTGAGAAATTGCTCTTCGCTAAGAAGCTATTATTGTTTCTTTTTGACCATTTGAATTGAAAACAATTACAGTATGGTACCTAATTGTTACCCAGAAATTATTTGATATTGAGATAAAACAATATTTCAAAATGCTGCATTGGATCTGTTACCTGACTTGCCTAGTTAAATATCGGTTTAGAAATCTATGTTCAGCACAATGTAGAATTGAATACTATACTAATGATTCATTTCTTAACTTCTCTCTGTTGCAGCAGGAATTCACAGAAGGTAAACACTGCTCTAAATAAAATGTATATTATGAATTGCACAATAACAAAGGTTTCATTTTTAACAAAACAGAGATATCCTCTTGCAGGTAAGCCAAGGATGGGAAGATTATGCACCTGTGTCGTAGGGGATACTTTCAATTCTGATAAGGACTTGGTAAGACAACTCACTGGCCGAGGAGACTGTACTGAAGTGTCACTAGTGGAGAGTGATGTCATCATAATGATCTGTCCTATGTTCGGTAACTTTGGAATTCTGGACCTTGATATACAACTGGAGGTGGTCTCAGAATACCTAGGTATGTATCAAGAGGCTAATTACCTGAACGCTTGCTTTATTTGTTAGAGTTCTTAAACTAACCTTGTTCATCCCTCACTCTCTTGACAGCTGGTAGACCTGTTGTTCTGGTGGTGCTGCATCATGACACTTTTGACCCAGACTCCACTATACCTGACAGCAGCAGACTAGTGACCAGGGGCGAGGTAATACTCACAGTGGACTGTCTGTTTAATCACAGAGGACTGCTGGACTGTCCTCGCAATAAAGAAGCAGTCGATATGATTCTGAAGAGGCTAAACGTCCAACCAAAGGTATAGTTACAACTTATAGTCCACTTTAAGTTATTTAGCACCGCACTTGCCTGTTTGGGTGGGTTGAGTTTTGGCCAGCCTGGCGACATAAATGAGTTAAAAGACAATTAAAAAAGGGATTTCCAAACTTCTCTGCCAATAACAGCTAGTTTTCAGTTTTCCCCTCCCCACTCAGACCACTCCCAGATGTAACAGTATAACTTTAAACCGTCCCCTCGCCCCGACACGGGCGCGAACCAGGGACCCTCTGCACACATCAACAACTGACACCCACGAAGCGTCGTTACCCATCGCTCCACAAAAGCCGCGGCCCTTGCAGAGCAAGGGGCAACATTACTTCTAGGTTTCAGAGCAAGTGACGTAACTGATTGAAACGCTAGTAGCGCGTACCCGCTAACTAGCTAGCCATTTCACATCCGTTACACAGACAGTCCTAGGAAAATTATGTTTAGCTTAATGTATGATTGAATTGTATAAGCACTTCTTTCAATCAACTTATGGAAACCACCAAAATGACTGTTGAAGGGATGCAATGAATTGAATATTGATATTGAATTGAGTTTTCAACTGACACGAGTTGAATATATTGTACATTAAACTACAACAACAAAAAACTGTTGTAAAAGTAATTAAACAGTTTCCCCTATTGAATGTGCATTGATTGAAACCTGAAGTCATCTGAAATAAAATCTTCAAATGCTGATGACGTCTTGCAAATGCAATAAAAACAAAAACAGCTTTGATGAAATGTGAAGTATCTATTTGAATTTATTATTATTATTATTATTATTATCTACTATGGGTCAGAAAAGCTCAAGTATTTTGTTAAACAATCTAGGAGCTTCAAAACACTAAACTCTTGGGTCAGCCATATGGTCAATTATCTTAATTTGCAGTGTTAGACATTTTGTAAGATAAGGCAAAATGTCACATTACAGTGCCCTTATTACTGTGTAATTACTGCTGTAAGTACAGTGTAACAAGTATTGTAATGACTCATTGTCACACTGTACTTACACAGAGCTTACAGGAGTAACCCTAAACCTAGCCCTAACACTGACCATAACCTTTACCCCAAGTACAAGGTCAGTACAGTGTAACAATGAGTAATTACAATAGGCTACTTGTTACTGTATTTACACAGTAATAAGAGCACTGTAATGTAGATTATTTTCTGAAAAGGTATTAATAACCTATCTATTTTTAGATCCCTTCACCAACCCCATGGTAGGACCCTGGTAACAATCACACACAAAAATGATTCAAGGTAAGCAGGGTCTATTATGGTTAGCATCTTCAATGAGAAATCTTCAACAAGGTCACTGTATATTGCTCAACTTATCAGTCTAACTTGTTCTTAAGATTGGTACTTGAAGAGAGCATCTGTTTCTAATGTACAAAATCAACGCATTTCCCCCGCTTTTTATATCTCGCCCAAAACCTTAAACCTCTTTGGGGCAGGGTACGTTGAACACTGTTTGCTGATACAAAGACAAATGTAATTAATGTTCACCATGAGGTACATTGAAATATGACTTTGACACAATGCCCATTCAATGTGTTTTTGCTAGGTGGGTCAACATTCAACTCTTTAAATATGTGTAAGCAGGCACCATGTCTATCTACATGTGCTATTAACACATCTGCCAATGACTCATTCAAATCTATATTGGAATAATATCCAACATCCAAATATCAAGCAGGATTTTCACTTTGAGACTGATCACAGGGAAACCACCCCACAGTGGTTATTGTGAAATAAGATGAGGGTTGATCAGATTCCTCTTTAGGTTCTGGTTTCTGGGCGATCTGATCTGACAGAGTTAGCAAGGCTAAAGAGTGTGACCCACTCTTAGCTTTGCTACACTCACATTCTATGCACCTCTCTGAAAGTCCAGGGATAGTCAAATTCACCACTGTGGCTAGTAATAATTGGGTTATCATGAGGAACTTATGAGAAAACTCACTGTCCAAGTTTGCAGCACCAACTGTAGTCACAATGTTTACTGACAGTCGATGACAAAATCACCAATGGAACGTTGCCCTTTCTTTGCTACACAGTAAGAGCTTTAGTGCCATCAGGTGGATACATGCTTTTACTGCATTAAGTGTAATCGCTTAAAACATAAAGTATACATACAGTACAAAACAACTTCAGATAGGGCTAAAATATGAGAACTGATCATGAAAACAAAGCACGTTTATTCTAGTCTACATGTTAATTTCTGCTTCCAACATAAAACGAGAAAGAAGAGGATGAATTCAGGTCCGTGTGTTAATGGGTAATTCCTATTTCGTCTAATCTCGGGAATGCCAAACAAGAGGAAATTAATCGCTTTGATAATTTTTCTAATTGGAAACCAAAACGAAAATTGGATATCAACTCGTTCTCGTTTCAAAATTGGGTATCGAGTAACAGATAATAAATAACGACAAAATGTATCAAATTATGATTATATATATTTTGTTCATAACTGGACGTACACGCCCCCTAATATAGCTAATAATAATGGTGCATAGCGGTTATGTTTACAGTCTTGGTTGAGCTACAGTGTCCGCAGCACAGAGAAAGGATTTTACATTTGTGTGACAGGAAGATAAAAATAGCTAAAATGCCTAATTTATCATGAAGTTAGCATGCCAATAGAACGAACTCAACAATAACTGAACAAAGTTGGCTTGCACTACCTGGCTAGCTAGCATTAGCCGGCTAACGTGACTGCCAAATATCTTTATAACTAAACCTCATTGTTCTGTGTTACTGCTGACTAGCTAGCAGGCTGGCTAGCTACAGTAGATAGCCCTACCTGGCTATGGCTATAGTCATGCTAGCTAGTGGAAGTAAGTTAGTCCCTCATGCTAGCTAGTTGTAGCTAGGTAGTGGATGTAAATTAACATTAGTCCCTCAACCTACTGCTAAAAGATGAAGCGGCCCGGCCAGAGCGAGGTAACGTTAGCTCCTGCAGAAAGGTGAGATTTGTACATTACTTTCTGTAGCTAATTTAGCTAGATCTTCTGTCTGGTTGGTGCTTATTGACTGAGTAGGACACAGTATGACATCTGAGCAGGTCATCATTTTAAGCTCTCGAGTGGCGCAGCGGTCTAAGGCACTGCATGTCAGTGCTAGAGGCGTCACTACAGACCCTGGTTCGATCCCAGACTGTATCACAACCGGCCGTGATCGGGAGGCCCATAGGGCGGCGCACAATTAGCCCAGCGTTGTCTGGGTTAGGCGAGGCTTTGGCCGGGGTAGGCTGTCATTGTAATTAAGAATTCGTTTTTAACTGACTTGCCTAGTTAAATAAATGTTAAATAAAAAAATTATGAACCATACAGAGAAAGTCTGATATTACTTGATTACTGATTTCCCTCACACTCTCTCACCCTCTCTGTCATTCACAGGACCATTCAGGGTCAACTCACTCAGGCCTATCCACAAGCTCTCAAGGTCCTATACTATTTCCTCCTACAACACCCCGATGAGAAGCAAAAAGCCTGGTACAATGACTGGCCTGGCACCCCTGGCCTGTGGGAGAGAGTTGGCACAGAACTCATCAGTGCCCAGCAGAGGGTCCACCAGAAACTCTGGGGGCAGCCCTGGCAGTGATGAAGGATCTCCTACCTTGACATTTTTCGAAACCATTTTTCCAGTGTTTAAGGTTTCTGAAAAGTTAAGCACACAATATGCTACAGTTCTACAGCTACAGTAGATTACAAAATGTGTTTGACAGTAGTCAACATGCTCCATTAAGATGCATTGTCACAGCTCAGTGATATCACTTGCAGATGTTTGTAGATCAACCAGTGTCCTGTTTATTTTTTTCATTGAGTTTAGAAACACAATTATACATGTCATTCAGTTGTAGCTTGTTAGCTCTGATAAAGACTTACTCATGTACATGTTCATGTATGTGTCTAATAACCCCTTATTACATATCACAGTGGACTCAGGTTAATAGAGAGTATAAAAGCTTTGAAACAATTGCAGCAAAACCTAACCTAGACTAGTTTACTGGCTAGTCTTTCACTCTCAGCTTTGTTTGACAGTTCAGTCTGTCACCACTATAGGCCATATCAAGACGTATTGTCATAGCATTGATATCACTCGTAGATAGGTGTAGAATGGCGCATTGCCATTATCTGTTATTATTAATAAATACAGTGCTTTTGGAAAGTATTCAGACCCCTTGACTATTTCCACATTTTGTTACATTACAGCCTAATTCTAAAATGGATTAAATACATTATTTTCCTCAATCTACACACAATACCACATAATAACAAAGAAAAAACAGGTGAATAAAATTATTATTATAATACAAGGTGCATCTTGTTTCCATTGATCATCCTTGATATGTTTCTCCAACTTGATAGTGACTGTGGTAAATTATATTGATTGGACATGATTTGGATAGACACACACCTGTCTATATAAAGGTCCCACAGTTGACAGTGCATTTCAGAAGCGTGGCATACGCAAGAGTGAGGAAGGACCGTGAAATGGCGGAAGTAGAAGTGCCATTTGAAGCTGAAACCATGTCGAGTACAGTTAGCGAGAAAGATGAGTGGACAACAGTGAAGTTCAATAATGGAACAAAAAGGGTAAAAATTGTTGTGGAAAATGAGTCTGATGAATCGTTGCTTGTTGGAGTATGTTTTTTGGATAAGGATGTTTATTTGGGAAACCCTTTTGACATCACAAGGATGGTGAAGAAGGCACTGGGAAAAGTCCATGCAATCAAAGTAACCAGGAGTAGTATGGTGTTGATATCGTGTGTATCTAAAGAAGAAAAGGAGCGTGCATTGTGGCTCGCGAAATTATCGACGCGTGAAGTGAATAGCTTTGATTTTCGGAACAGGGCACCGGTAAAAGGTGTTATCTCTGGCGTCCCGTTGGACATTGATAAGCAATATCTTAGGCAAAAAAATTCCAGGAGTAGTTAATGCACGTCGCTTGACCCGTATGGGGAAAAGGAGCAAAGTTTCTGTATTATTGATGTTTGATGAGTATTTACCACCCTATGTAAAGTTGGGATATAAAATATGCCGTAAGAACATTCGTGCAAAACCCAATGCAATGCAAAGAAGTGTAAAAAGTTTGGCCATGTGTCAACTGTTTGCAAACGGAAGGAATATGTAATTGAAGAGTCTGTGAATGTAAAATGTTGCAACTGTGGTGGGGATCATATTTCCCGAATTCTATGAATGCCCTGTTAGGGTGAAAGAGGTTGAGGTGTCAAGGATCAAGGCTGTACAGCAAATCTCCTATGTGGAGGCGGTGAAGAGCGTTGAAGGGGAGTGGTAGATGCACCACAACCAGTTGCAAATGTTATATGTCAAGTGATCTGGATACACTTATTGTGAAGAAGGTGGATTTGGTAGCATTTATAGCCACAGTTATTAATTGTACAGCACAAGTGTCCATATTGTCCAAGATGCTGGACATCATTATATCTGCAGCCGAGACGTTTTTTTGGGCCTCCAGGACTTAACGGCAGAAGCACTGCAGGGACTACTGTCGCCAGGAAATGTCCCGCCATCACAGGATCTTCTGAACCTGTGTAGGGAACTGATTAAAACAGAAAAGCAGGCTGATTTAATTAACATTTTGTTACTAATAGATTGTACAGAATTTATTTTTTACCCCGCAACTTTTTCCTTATTGTATCCTTATTATCCACCTGTACAGTAGGTGCACATAATGCACATAATTGTTGCGAACGCCATTAGACCAAAGTGCATGTCAGAGCAAAAACCAAGCCATGAGGTCCAGGGATTTGTCCGTAGAGCTCCGAGACAAGATTGTGTGGAAGCACAGATCTGGGGAAGGGTACCAAAAAAAGTCTGCAGTATTGAAGGTCTTCAAGAACACAGTGGCCTCCATCATTCCTAAAAGGAAGAAGTTTGGAACCACCCAAGACTCTTCCTATAGCTGGCCGCTGGCCAAACTGAGCAATCGGGGGAGAAGGGTCTTGGTCGGGGAGGTGACCAAGAACCCGATGGTCACTCTGACAGAGCTCCAGAATTCCTCTGTGGAAATGGGAGAACCTTCCAGAAGGACAACCATCTCTGCAGCACTCCATCAATCAGGCCTTTATGGTAGAGTGGCCAGACGAAGCCACTCCTCTGTCAGTAAAAGGCACATGACAACCCACTTGAAGTTTGCCTAAAGGACTCAGACCATCAGAAACAAGATTTTCTGTTCTGATGAAACCAAGATTGAACTATTTGGCCTGAATGCCAAGTGTCACATCTGGATGAAACCTGGCACCATCTCTACGGTGAAGCATGGTGGTGGCAGCATCATGCTGTGGGGATGTTTTTACAGCGGCAGGGACTGGGAGACTAGTCAGGATCGAGGCAAAGATGAACGGAGCAAAGTACAGAGAGATCCTTAATGAAAAACCTGCTCCAGAGCGATCAGGACCTTAGACTGGGGCAAAGGTTCACCTTCCAACAGGACAACAACCCTAAGCACACAACCAAGACAATGCAGAAGTAGCTCTGGGACAAGTCTCTGAATGTCCTTGAGTGGCCCAGCCAGAGCCCGGACTTGAACCCAATCGAACATCTCTGGAGAGACCTGAAAATAGCTGTGCAGTGACGCTCCCCATCCAACCTGACAGAGCTTGAGAAGATCTGCAGAGAAGAATGGGAGAAACCCCCCAAATATAGGTGTACCCAAGACGACTATAATCGCTGCCAAAGGTGCTTCAACCAAGTACTGAGTAAAGGGTCTGAATACTTATGTAAATGTGATATTTGCAGGTTTTTTTATTTATTAAATTGCTAACATTTCTAAAAAACTGTTTTTGCTTTGTCATTATGGGGTATTGCGTGTAGATTGAGGATTTGAAAAAATTATAATAATTTTTAGAATAAGGCTATAACGTAACAATGTGGAAAAAGTCAAGGGGTCTGAATACTTTCCGAATGTACTGTATGTCATAAGTGTTTCCAACGTAGGTTTAGAGATAGCCCTGTCATTTCCAATGCTACCAAGTTGCCAACACCGAGCAACGTAGGCCTGATCACCGACAACGATGAGACAGCCTATAGGGAGGAGGTCACAGACCTTGCAGTGTGGTGCCAGGATAATAACCTTTCCATCAACATGATTAAGACAAAGGAGATGATTGTGGACTACAGGAAAAGGAGGACCAAGCACTCCCTCATTTTCATTGACGGTGCTGGAGGCATCTGCTCGGCCTCCGACCACAAGGCACTACAGAGGGTAGTGGGTATGGCCCAGTAAATCACTGGGGACAAGCTTCCTGCCACCCAGGACCTCTATACCAGGCGGTGTCAGGAAGGCCCTAAAAATTGCCAAAGACTCCAGACACCCTAGTCATAGACTGTTCTATCTGCTACCACACATCAAGCGTTACCGGAGCGCCAAGTCTAGGTCCAAAAGGCTTCTTAACAGCTTCTACACCAAGCTATAAGTCTTCTGAACAGCTAAACAAATGGCTACCCGGACTATTTGCATGTCCAACCCCCCCACACACATTTTTACGCTGCTCTACTGTTTATTATCCATGCATAGTCACTTTACCTCTACCTACATGTACATATTACCTTGACTAACCTGTGCCCCCACACATTGACTCTGTACTGCTATAAGTGTTAAGAAAGTATAAGTGTTAAGAAAGTATTTACTAAAATAAACTGAGGTAAAAATGCTTTATTAAAGAGCAACAATAAAATAACAGTAGCGAGACTATATACAGGGGGTATATAGTCTCGCTACTGTTATTTTATTGTTGCTCTTTAATAAAGCATTTTTACCTCAGTTTATTTTAATAAATACTTTCTTAACACTTATTTTTCTTAACTGCATTGTTGGTTAAGGGCTTGTAAGTAAGCATTTCACTGTAAGGTCTACAGCTGTTGTATTCAGCGCATGTGACAAATATAATTTATTTTGATTGGAAGGTGAGTGTTGAGCCAATATCTTCTCTGTATATATCTCCAGATCCAGAGGCATCAGGCAGTAGGTCCTCTGTTATCCTGGCCAAATGAATTGTGGTAGAAAATTCCCATGACATTTTGATTCATAGTCTAGCTTTACTGGACTCCCGTCCTGAGCCTGCCGTTGACTCGAGCTGGAGAGGCTGTTATTTAAGTCCCGCCGTGGGACGATGCTGGTGTTGCATACTTCAGTTGCATTGTGGTCACTTCTCGCTCTGTGCTGCTCTGCTCCTCCCAGGACCCAAACAACCGTGGCAATGGCTGGCGTGAACCCACATACGCCTCTCTGCAACCTTCACCGCTGTCTGGGTTGTCAGGAGCACCTGGAATGGACCAGTCCGGCGCTGTTGGTGCCAAGTCTATCTGCAGAGGTCCTTGATGACCACCCAATCTCCTGGCTGCAATTTGTGGAGCTGTCCTCCCCTTTGGTTCAGGCAAAGCTGCTTGAACTCCTGGAAAAATAGACTTCAGAGCGTTGTTAAGTGCAGTTAAGTGTAACTTGCCATTCCAGCGGTGTACTTGACAGGTATTCGACCTGTCCTTAAGAAAAATGTGTTCAACAGTTCATCATTATGCAATCATTCATTCACAATCATTCTGGTATTGTGTGCGTCCACACATTAATTAATGGGGTACCCCTCCTTATTTGTCTAGTTCTTTAACAGTATCTACATTTCTTAACAGCAGTCAACTCTTAGATCAACCAGTTAACTAATTCCAGGCCTATTTTAAATTCAATTTGGTTCACTTAAATTCAAATCCAGAAGATCAGTCAGCTCAATTCTGCCTACTTAAATTCAGCGTCCGAGAGTACAGGTATTCTTTCTACCATTACTTCTCCCTTTTGACACATTGGCTCACTTCCCCAGGCGCTGCACCTGATTGCAGATCAGAAACATCCTGTAGAGAAAACATGTTTTTTAACAGAGACATGAAGTTCAACAAAATAGCCTCCCAGCAAGTTTTCAACCAATTTAGAATGTGAAATTGTCTTCCCAGATGAGGTGAAGAACCCATGTTGCCAAAGTCATGCACAACCCAAAATGCATACCTGCTGCCAGTATACATCGTAACAGTATCCTTAAACAAAATGCATGCACAAGTGAGAGAAAATGATTCTGCAGCTTGGGATGACAGATGTGGTGTTATATTTAGCACTCTCTAGGGTAGTGGCAGCTGTAGTTCCTGTATAAGACACTAATGGTTCTCCTTCAGTCCCCCTGCAGTCCACTGTATCTTGTCATTCATCGCCATCTTGTGATCAGAGAGTGGCTGTACAACCTCAGCATAGTCAGGCAGCCAGGCTCTACAATAGCCTGCCATTCCTGTTTGTCAACACACAGTACCAGTCAAAAGTTTGGACACACCTACTCATTCCAGAGTTTTCCTTTATTTTTTACTATTTTCTACAATGTAGAATAATAGTGAAGACATCAAAACTATGAAATAACACATGGAATCATGTAGTAACCAAAAAGTGTTAAACAAATCAAAAATATATTTGAGATTCTTCAAAGTAGCCACCCTTTGCCATGACAGCTTTGCACACTCTTGGCATTCTCTCAACCAGCTTCAAGAGGAAGTCACCTGGAATGCATTTCAATTAACAGGTGTGCCTTGTTAAAAGTTTAATTGTGGAATTTCTTTCCTTCTTAATGTGTTTGAGCCAATCAGTTGTGTTGTGACAAGTTAGGGGTGGTATACAGAAGACAGGCCTATTTCATCAAGTGCAGTCACAAAAACCATCAAGCGCTATGATGAAACTGGCTCTCATGAGGAAAGGAAGCTCCAGAGTTACCTCTGCTGCAGAGGATAAGTTCATTAGATTTACCAGCCTCAGAAACTGCAGCCCAAATAAATGCTTCAGAGTTCAAGTAACAGACACATCTCAACATCAACTGTTCAGAGGAGACTGCGTGAATCAGGCCTTCATGGTCGAATTGCTGTGAAGAAACCACTACTAAAGGACACCAATAATAAGAAGAGACTTGCTTGGGCCAAGAAACACGAGCAATGGACATTAGACCAGTGGAAATCTGGCCTTTGGTCTGGAGTCCAAATTGGAGATTTTTGGTTCCAACCGCCATGTCTATGTGAGACGCAGAGTAGGTGAACGATGATCTCCGCATGTGTGGTTCCCACCGTGAAGCATGGAGGAGGAGGTGTAATGGTGTGGGGGTGCTTTGCTGGTGACACTGTCAGTGATTTATTTAGAATTCAAGGCACACTTAACCAGCATAGCAACCACAGAATTCTGCAGCGAAACGCCATCCCATCTGGTTTGAACTTAGTGGGATTATCATTTATTTTTCAACAGGACAATGGCCCAACACACCTCCAGGCTGTGTAAGGGCTATTTGACCAAGAAGGAGAGTGATGGAGTGCTGTATCAGATGACCTGGCCTCTGCAATCCCCCAACCTCAACCCAATTGAGATGGTTTTGGATAAGTTGGACTGCAGAGTGAAGGAAAAGCAGCCAACAAGTGCTCAGCATATGTGGGAACTCCTTCAAGACTGTTGGGAAAAGCATTCCAGGTGAAGCTGGTTGAGAGCATGCCAAGAGTGTGCAAAGCTGTCATCAATGCAAAGGGTAGATACTTTGAAGAATCTCAAATATAAAATATATTTTTTTGTTTAACACATTTTTGGTGACTACATGATTCCATATGTGTTATTTCATAGTTTTGATGTCTTCATTATTATTCTACAATGTAGAAAATAGTACAAAATAAATAAAAACCCTTGAATGAGTAGGTGTTTCCAAACTTTTGACTGGTACTGTATATTGTTTTGTAACTGGCTGTGGTACAGAGAATTGCAGCCTCACGCTCTACCATTTCCTCCCATTTAATGTAATATCATGTCCTAGATACTTAATGGATTGAGACACAAGCTGCAGTTTTTTTCTTAGAAACTTCGTGGCCATTTTCAGCAAGGAACACTAACAGAGCTCTGGTGTCGACTTTGCATGCTTGTTGGTTTTCAAGACACAGTAACAGGTTGTCGACATACTGTATTAACGTACTCCCAGCAGGGGGTATGAAACCCTCTAAATTGTGAGCCAAAGCGGCAGAAAAAACACTGCAGGTGATTCCGTATAACCTTAGGGGCTTACCTTAGGGGCAAACGGTCCAAGTCCAACGCTTGTTTAAAAATGTAAGGGCAAACCAGAACTGTGATTCTGGAGCGACGGGAATGCTAAAGAAAGCATTAGCCAAATCAACAACTGAAAACCATTTAGCCGGTGCTGGCACTGCAGATTGTACTGTAACGGGGTTTGGCACAACGAGCGCTTGCATGAACTGTATCGTTAACAGGTATGAGATCTTGAACAAAACGCCAATCACCTGAAGCTTTTCGGGCAGGAAGAATGGGGGTGTTGCAGGGAGAGTCTGGACAAGGCACCATTGCTCGTGTTTCTACCAATGAAGCATGAACAGGGGCAATCTCCCACACTTCCTCCTGACTCGGAGGATACTGGGCTCGGCCGGGTCGGTGTGCTCTCAGGTGTGACGTAAGCGGTTTCACGCCCCTCATTTACCCAATGTCATACTTATCTTATCCCACAGAGAATCTGGGAGAACAGCCAACAAGGGTGACTCAGTCTCCATGGAAACCATCTGTTTATTTGGTTTTGCGTTATCTAAACCACGCACGCCTCGCTGTACAGCAGCAACCCAACAGTAAGGCACACATAATGTGTGCTCGTGGAGAATTTTAGACCCATCCGCTCTAACTTCCCAGTCAGTAACCTGCAAGACAGGTTTCAACCAGACACCAGTATCCTCCCAGGCAACGTCATCTGTCAAATCAAATCAAAGTTTATTTGCCACGTGCGCCGAATACAACAGGTGCAGACTTTACAGTGAAATGCTTACTTACTGGCTCTAACCAACAGTGCAAAAAAGGTATTAGGTGAACAATAGGTGAGTAAAGAAATAAAATAACAGTAGCGAGGCTATATACAGTAGCGAGGCTATAACAGTAGCCTTAGCTTCTCAAACATGTGGTACCCTGTCACTAAAAATATAAAATAAAGCCTGTTCTTTAGACATCTTCACACTAAGAGCGCAAAATTGGGGCCCACTATACATGTCACATAGTAAGCTCTCTTGGGGTGTGGTTCCTGTCAGACAGTTCTGTTCATAATATAAATCTCTCGTCAATGATGCAATGTAAGTCAGTCTGTGGCATAAAACTACCAGTTTGTTTCCAACAGCTGCAGGCTGTTGATAAAATCTCTTCAATTGGGTCACAATGTGATCCGTCATTGTGCTGTATGTCCCATGCATAGTACCAATCACACGTTGGGTCAGTTAGACAGCGTCATGAGATGGCATGTCCCCTGAGGCTGTATAACAGTGAGGCCCTTTTCATTACAAAGAATGTTAATTCCCAACTTACAGAGAAGATCCCTTCCCGCTACATTTACAGGGCAACATGCAGGTCAAGTTTAACAGGTAGGGGCATCGTGAACAACTCTTTCATAGTCACTCCCGAGGCTCCCACAGTGCTGACTGATTCATTTCACATGGGAGGTTTGGACATAGATTTAGAATTTATGACAGACATTGCAGCGCCAGTATCTACTATAAAATTGATTGACTCATCACTGACGAAGAGACAAACCATTGGCTCCTCACTGGGGCTTGAAAAAATATTTAAATGCTGTCCAAGAGTGTCAACTGTCACTACCTTGCGTCAGCCATATGTGGGTTGTAAAAGGTCGCGTTCGGCAGTGGTCCAGTTTTCCAGCCCCCCCCCTACCCCGTTTGGTAGGTTTGCTTCGACATGTTCTGGTGAAATGTCCCTCCAGTCCACAGATATAGCAGGTCAAGCTATTACCTTGTGGTGTCTGTTGTCCAGCCCGTTCTTCAGCACTGTCTCCCCTTCCTTGTCTCCCTCTACCTCTTCCTTTTCCTCGCTGTCCATCATTTTGAGGTCCTCCCTGAGCCTGCTGCTGTGTCCTTGATAGAAGGCCAGCTGTGCAGCTTGTAGTTTCACACCCTCCCTCCCGTTTTCATTCTGTTTCATCTTATCTTCTTGAGACAGTTGCTGCCTCTCAGCGTGTTTACAGTGTTCAATGACCGTCTGTTGCTGGTCTGATGCCACTGTGTTTGCGGAAAAAGTTATCCAATCTATGCCTGTAGTCTTCCAGTGACCCTTTAGCTTTCTGCGTGCGACTATGGATGGCTGTCCAATCAGTTATGGGAGGGTAATGTTATTTTATGCAATCACACAGTCCAGTCAGCTGGGTCTGATAAAGTCTGTCCTCACTCCAGTGAAATGGGAGTCATTGTAGGCGTGTGTAGAATGGGTTCCTACTGTGCTGGGGCTGCCTCTGGGGGGTCTGTTGGTCCTGCAGTCGTATCAGGTCTTATTAGGGGTAGAGCTGCGGCGGGGGAGGCGGCTGAGCGGGCTGGTGTTGGACAACCAGGGCGGGTGCTGGTGCGTATAGGGGTATAATAGGGAGGTGGAAAGTCATTATCATAAATCATCCCAGTCTACTTGCCTTAGCTTTCTTGGTTTCTTCTAAGTCCTGTAACTTCTTTCTACATTCTTCCAATAAAGCTTCACTCAACGTGCCTTTTTAAGGGAAAATCTGTTCCCAGAACAGGATTGTCTATGATGTTTGAAAGAAAATCAGTCTCACCCTTAATTTATTTTGTCTGTTCGGGATGGGGTATGCGTCCACTGACGCTCCCTGCCGGGTTCGAGGCGGGTTCCTTCTGCTCTTTTGAGTGGAGTGTGGGCTCCCTGAGCCACGCCTAATGTAGCCTCTGTGCACAGTTAACCTCTGTGTCCCTGGGAACGATCAGCAAGCGGAGTTAGCCATCCCATCCTCGTCGCCAAGAATTGTCATGGAAATTTTATCCAGAAAGGAAGAGGGACTGTAGATTCTTCAAACAACAACCATTTATTATAAGAATTGCAATTCTGTAGCGCTTAACAATCACTCAAAAAGGTGCAGAGTTAAGAGCCCAACAAATAAGAGTTGGGTCTCAGCTTTTATAACCTTTGTCTACGTGGCAGTTTAGCAGATGTGTGAGAGCCTGGTGGGAACATAGCGTACAAACAAGTGATAAAGCTAGTTTTGTTGCTGTCTAGCTGCTGCTGCTCAAGCTGGCCTCTGTTCTCTTCATATCTCCACACAGCTGTGCCCTTGAAAGATACAAAAAGAACAGGATGGACCAAAAACTGGTCACTCTTAGAGACAGCCCTTTGTCTTTGGCCGTGTGACTAAGTTACACAAAGATCAGAGTGAAAAAACACGAGCTTCTTCTTACATGGCAGAAACAGACAATGGAAATGTACAGGTTTAAGGCTTATACAGTGCACGTGCATACGAGTTTGTAATTTTTCCCGCCATTTTTTATTTTATTTATTTAACCTTTAACTAGGCAAGTCAGTTAAGAACAAAATCTTATTTACAATGACGGCCTACCAAAAGGCAAAAGGCCTCCTGCTGGGACGGGGGCCTGGGATTAAAAAGAAATACAATGTAAATATTGGACAAAACACACATCACAACAAGAGACAACACAACACTACATAGAGAGACCTAAGACAACAAAGCAAGGCAGCAACATGACAACACAGCATGGTAGCAACACAACATAACAACATGGTAGCAGCACAAAACATGGTACAAATATTACTGGGCACAGACAACAGCACAAAGGGCAAGAAGGTAGAGACAACAATACGTCACACGAAGCCGCCACAACTGTCATTAAGAGTGTCCATGTTGAGTCTTTGAAAGAAGAGATTGAGAACTGTCCCGTTTGAGTGTTAGTTGCAGCTCGTTCCAGTCGCTAGCTGCAGCGAACTGAAGAGGAGCGACCCAGGGATGTGTGTGCTTTGGGGACCTTTAACAGAATGTGACTGGCAGAACAGGTGTTGTATGTGGAGGATGAGGGCTGCAGTAGATCTCAGATAAGGGGGAGTGAAGCCTAAGAGGGTTTTATAAATAAGCATCAACCAGTGGGTCTTGCGACAGGTATACAGAGATGACCAGTTTACAGAGGAGTATAGAGTGCAGTGATGTGTCCTATAAGGAGCATTGGTGGCAAATCTGATGGCAAAATGGTAAAGAACATCTAGCCGCTTGAGAGCACACTTACCTGCCGATCTATAAATTATGTCTCCGTAATCTTGCATGGGTAGGATGGTCATCTGATTCAGGGTTAGTTTGGCAGCTGGGGTGAAAGAGGAGCGATTACGATAGAGAAAACCAAGTCTAGATTTAACCTTAGCCTGCAGCTTTGATATGTGCTGAGAGAAGGACCGTCTAGCCATACTCTCAAGTACTTGTATGAGGTGATTACCTCAAGCTCTAAACCCTCAGAGGTAGTAATCACACCTGTGGGGAGAGGGGCATTCTTCTTACCAAACCACATGACCTTTGTTTTAGAGATGTTCAGAACAAGGTTAAGGGCAGAGAAAGCTTGTTGGACACTTAGAAAGCTTTGTTGTCGAGCGTTTAACACAAAATCCCGGGAGGGGCCAGCTGAGTATAAGACTGTATCATCTGCATATAAATGGATGAGAGAGCTTTCTACTGCCTGAGCAATGTTGTGTCCCTTTCAAATAATTGTAATGACCCCTCCACTGCCACATGCTCTCTCTTTCTCTCCAGGATATATTAGGGGAAGTTGCTTTGCTGTTGGCACCAATCCCACGTTGCCAGGCTGGCGGACCACATCAATGAATTTATCCCCTCATCCTAAACTTTTTGCTCTTGTTCAACTGCTCTTTGATTAAATTGGTTTAATAAATGTTTATATTTGCTTCAAGTGTGCTTTTTTACTGAACGTTGACACATTGGAGTTCGACATTTCAAAGGGTAACTTGAATCATAAAGCAAATTTTCCAGTTGGTTTTGGTTCAGTAAAACACACCCATCCCTGTCCTAATTTCTACAATGTGTACCAATGTGGTATATCTGGTTGACAGCGTTCTAGGTGAATAGATAAGTCAGGAGTCAGGCGCAGGACACAGGTATGAGTAAAAATCTGAGCTTTACTCAATATAAGCAATGTTCCAACAAGGATAAATATCCAGAGCACATAAAAGAGACAACGACAATCAAGCACAAAACAAAAGGGGAAGCCAGAGGGTTAAATAAGGAACACTGATTATGGAATGGAAACCAGGTGTGTACAATGAAGACAAAACGAAAATGAAACATGGATCAGTGGTGACTAGAAAGCCGGTGACGTCGAACACCGAACGCCGCCCGAACAAGGAGAGGGACCAACTTCAGCGGAAGTTCCCGACTCCCGCAGAGTCGATTTCCGCGCATATAAACCCAGGGTCGTTACATTATATTAGGGTGCGTGTACTTCCAGATATGAACAAAAAATAAAAACATTTAATCAATTGTATCTTTATTTGTTATCTGTTACTAGATTTGGAAACCATAAACGAGAAAACGAGTTGATACCAAACTTTTGTTTTGGTTTTCAACGAGAAATTATAAAATCAAGTAATTTCCTCTTGTTTGGCCTTGCCGAGAGGAAATATGGGTGTTGTTCAAACCCATAAAAGACACACCCTCGTCCACCTCGCCTTATGCCCTTCGGGGAATCCCCGTCACCATCTGGCGGGCGGTTCAAATGATTAGCCAAGCAAGGGAAGTTTGCAAAGTAAGCCCCTCAGCCCTCGTTTTTAGTCGAGTTTGCGAGTGTACAATTATGTTCACTTCGGAGCCTGAAACTCCCCATAATTTAATTTGCGACGATTGTCAGTCTAAAATTAAAACCTCAACGTCAATATGGAGTCAACATATGTAAAGTAAAAACGAATGTAAATAAGTTAGCAATTGTGCTACTAATGCACAGGACGGCACAAACACGTCTCGTAAATGTAATGATGTTTTTGTTTTGGAAATTGTAGAAATATTTTTTTTTCCTTCTTCAGAAGTTCCAGCTAGGCATTCTAACGTTATTTAGCTAATTAAATGACTAGCTATCATACAGTATGAGTATATTAATAATGATATTTAATGTAAGTAGATATGCAATCATAATTGACTGTAGCGCATATAAAGCAACCACAAGATACTGGTAGCTGAAAACAAAATCATTGCGGGATGAACGTGTTACGAATTTCCGGGTAAGGACGGTCCATTTAAAAATCATTCCTTCCTCGCCCATTGCCCTGCAGTCATCAGAAGTGTCCACTTAATTTGAGGGCATATGGTGTGTCTTTTAAGTGTTTGGACTGCACCCATGAACATAAGCACAAGAACCAGTTTCGCCTGAGGAAAAGCGAAAGTAAAAGTGTTTCAGTCAGACTTCTTGTCCTCGGATGATGGTGGTTTAGATATTGTTTAATGAAGGGATAGTTGTTTTTTATGACTGTCATACATTGATGCAGATATAAATCAGCTATTTTGATCAGCTACTGACTTTCCTGGGTAAATATAAATACAAATCTGAAGTGGAAGACCATTAAAGGTAAGGGGCTCTATTTTAACAAACCTAACGCAATGGTAAATCTTAGCGCAGCTGCTCTTGTCATTGTCACGAAGCCTAACGTCCCACTCGCGTTAGTAGTTCTGAACGAGTAAGTGTAGGCTATATAGAAATAATGACGCTCAAATTGAAAATCATTAACCGAAATAATGAGGATTTCGATCCGTCTAATTGGGGTGTACATTACATCTCACATACCTGAACCGAAAACCGGTGTTGTGCCGAACCCCCCCCCGTGCCCTTCGCGTGTACGCTCACCACACTCAAATCTTCATTGCTTGCTAGTTGAGATTTCTGCTCTTCACTCCGTTTTCAGTTTAGCCTACATTTCACTGATCTTAGTAGCAGAAACCATTTTTTATTTGTCCTTCAAGGCAGCTGTCAATGTTCATGTTAGGCTGCTTTTAATTTTTTTAATTTTTTATGGCGGTTTGGTCGCGGGAGAGGCACTAGTAATGTCTGCAGTTTTCGGTTTGGCTATTTATGTATTTATTAGTCTATAAATTAGAATTTCGGCAGGCAAGAAAATGGCCTTTCTGAACTCCCCCTCTAATTTCCTTAATTTTGTCACTAGAGTCAAATACTTTGTGGCACACATCGCAATCAAATACTGTCTATAGAACATACTTCACGTCTGGATAGGCAACCAAAATGAATAATTAATGTATGTGTGTTATATTAAACATAGAGGAGGGAGTAAAATGTAGGCAAGCAATAAACATTTCAGAACAACTACTTGTCGAATAAGACATGGGAGAGATGACGAATTTTGGCAAAGAGATTTATTTCTAGACTAATAAATGGCCAGACGGAAGCCACTCCTCAGTGATTGGCAGTGATTATGGTTTAGCCTGGCACACCTGTATTTGGGGAGTTTCTCCCATTCTTCTCTGCAGATCCTCTCAAGCTCTGTCAGGTTGGTTGGGGAGCATCGCTGCACAGCTATTTTCCGGTCTCTCCAGAGATGTTCGATCGGGTTCAAGTCCGGGCTCTGGCTGGGCCACTCGAGGACATTCAGATACTTGTCCCAAAGCCACTCATGCATTGTCTTGGCTGTGTGCTTAGAGTTGTTGTCCTGTTGGAAGGTGAACCTCCACCCCAGTCTGAGGTCCTCATCGCTCTGGAGCAAGTTTTCATCAAGGATCTCTCTGCACTTTGCTCCGTTCATCTTTCCCTCGATCCTGACTAGTCTCCCAGTCCCTGCCGCTGAAAAACATCCCCTCAGCATGACGCTGCCACCACCATGCTTCACAGTAGGGATGATGCCAGGTTTCCTCCAGACGTGACGCTTGGCATTCAGGCTAAAGAGTTCAATCTTGGTTTCACCAGACCAGAGAATCTCCAAGGGGGCTGTCATGTGTCTTTTACTGAGTAGTGGCTTCCGTCTGGCCTCTACCATAAAGGCCTGATTGGTGGAATGCTTCAAAGATGGTTGTCCTTCTGGAAGGTTCTTCCATCTCCAAAGAGGTACTCTGGAGCTGTGTCAGAAGAATGATGGAGGCCACTGTTTTTGGGGACCTTCAATGCTGCAGACATATTTTGGTACCCTTCCCCATATCTGTGCCTCGACACAATCGTGTCTTGGAGCTCTATGGACACTTTTTTCGCTTTGTCATTATGGGTTTATTGTGTGTAGATTTACGAGAAAAAAAAATGTTCATGTGGAAAAGGGAAAGGGGTCTGAATACTTTTCGAACGCAATGTACATATGAATTGGGTAAAGCAGTCTGTTAACATTATTAAAGTGACTAGTGATTCCATGTCTATGTACAGTACCAGTCAAAAGTTTGGACAAGTACTCATTCAAGAGTTTTAAATTTTTTGTACTCTTCTCTACATTGTAGAATAATAGTGAAGACATCAACACATATGGAATCATGTAGTAACCAAAAAAGTGTTCAACAAATCAAGATATATTTTATATTTGAGATTCTTCAAAGTAGCCACCCTTTGCCTTGATGACAGCTTTGCACACTCTTGGCATGTTTGCTTATGGCCTTATACAGCTGGTTGAGTGTTGTCTTAGTGCCAGCATCGGTTTGTGGTGGTAAATAGAGGGCTACGAATAATATAGATGAGAACTCTCTTGGTAGATATTGTGGTCTACAACTTATCATAAGGTACTCTACCTCAGGCGAGCAATACCTCGAGACTTTTTTAATATCAGACATCGCGCGCCAGCTGTTGTTGACAAATAGACACACACTCCCGCCCCTTGTCTTACCAGACGTAGCTTCTCTGTCTGCGGATGCATGGAAAATCCCGCCAGCTCTATTATCCGTGTCGTCGTTCAGCCATGACTCGGTGAAACATAAGATATTACAGTTTTTAATGTCCCGTTGGTAGGATAATCTTGATCGTAGATCATCCATTTTGTTTTCCAATGATTGCACGTTGGCCAATAGAATGGATGGCAGTGGGGGTTTACTCACTCACCTACGAATTCTCAAAAGGTAGCCCAAACTCCGCCCCTTTTCCCCCTGTATTTTCGTCATGCAAATGATGGCGATGTGGGCCCGTTCCCGAGAAAGCAGTATATCCTTCATGTCGGACTCGTTAAAGAAAAATCTTTGTCCAGTTCGAGGTGAGTAATAGCTGTTCTGATCTCCAGAAGTTATTTTTGGTGATAAGACGGGAGCAGCAACATTTTATACAAAAATACGTATTTTTTAAAAAGTTACAAATAAAACGAAAAAATATAAAATAGTAGTTGGTTAGGAGCACGTAATATTTAGATTTTATGTGTGAGGCATGTTCTCAATAAGCAAGATATAGCCTAGCCCAATAATGGATTAAATGAGCCGAATGTTTCTCCTTATAGTCCAAGGATCTTACAGCCAAAACAATCCAATACTCCATCTAGACATGAATCGATTCTCAATTGCGGTAAGGGTCCAGAAACAAAGCTCTCTATTTTCATATCGCATCAAAATAATTTCACAAATACAAAATATACACTTATTGTACACTGTTTTAACTCGTTTTAATGCAGTTGCAGCCGACCAGTATTTTTCAGTGAAAACACATTTGTGGCATCCGTCTTCCGTTTACACACAGCTGAGACGCATATAGCTAATTAGCACAGGTAGTCCGTCTTTCGTCTGTTTTCCGTAAACAAGTGCTGTAACATGGAAATATGGCCGCGTGGGAACCCTGAACCTAACCCTATAAAGGTGGGTAGTAATTTAACCTTTTTATTTTTTGTCGCTGATATGACATATGTTTGCAAAACTATACTGAAAACAATGCACATTAACATTTAGAGCAAGTGTTGGGGATCTTAAAGGGAAGATTGCAGAATAAGGTTGCTGTTAACATTCTGATTTGTTTCATCCTTCCAACTAAAAGTCCCAATATGATATATCACTTTACATTTGTATTTTGGGAGAATTAGCGTTCGGAAAAGTGAAGTTAAGAGGAGCACTACACAAACAGGAGTGAAGCCACTGTCCACATAAGATTGAAGACCCACATCATACTGAGTCCTAATGTTTTAAAAAAAATATTTTGGCACTTTGAATGAAGCCATCATCTGACCATATCCTGCAATTTATTTATTCTCCATGGCCTAAAAAAACAAACACTTATACAGCTTTTAGCATAGCCCCTTTTACACCCCTGCTGGCTTGCCCCTACTGGCTAACCACTAGCAAGCTTGAAACGCATCACTTATTAGCAGTTCAGCATTTCTCATACTTTTACACAAAGTCAAGATAAACCTTTACCATTTTAGTAGACATTGAATGTCTATAACCAAATTTGCTAAAACTCTGTCGTTGGCCGATCGTACCTATGGCTAGCCACATGCTAGCCTGAAGAGTAATTATGGCAGCAGTAAATCCAGGTATAATGGCTAACTAACATCCTGCACGCTATATCGGCTAATAAAGATCAGGCAGTTCGGGGAGCACGTGATGCCGCGGAGCTGAGCAGACGTTGACAAACCGAGCTCTTCAAAGTTATTTCATTATTACCTAAATAACAACGTTGAAACAATATTCTAACATCGGCTGATAAATTGTCAAGTACTAACCTTCCCAAAGAGCCATGGACCTCCGACCGAGAGGCAAGAAGGACGACCAAAACGTTGTTGATTCCCAAGATTGCCTTTTGCGAGCCTGCCGACATGCTGACTACTCTCCTCCAGGAAATTCAGGATGGTAACAAAGGTCTTTCTCTGAAAATTGACAAGAAATTGTCTGAACTCCATTCTTCCATTGACGACCTGAAAGCCTCCATGAATGATCTCCTTTTAAGAACGACTGAGGTTGAGTTGCGCATTAACACAGTTGAAGATACCATCACTTGACATGACCAGGTTCTGATATAACTGCAGAAGGACAATGCCTACCTCAAAAACAAGGTAGACCAGATGCAGAACCAGAGCAGACGTAGTAATATCCGTGTGGTGGGATTGAAAGAGGACAGCGAGGGCTGTGACCCGGTCCGTTTCTTCACTCAATGGCTCCCAGATGTCCTAGGGATAATCAACCTCACCAAGCCACTGGAAATCAAACGCGCCCACAGAACATCAGCGCCGAAACCCCTGCCAGATGAGCCCCCACGGGCCGTCCTGATCAGGTTCCTCCGTTTCCAGGACAGAGAGAAGATACTGCAACTCGCAAGAGCCAAAGGGGACATCCCCATCGATGGCAAGAGAGTCAGCCTTTTCCCGGATATGAGCGCGGATCTCACCAGACGTCGCAAGCAGTTCAGACCTGCCGCCAAAGCACTGAAGGAGAAGAACATCACCGGCGACCTCATCCACCCTGCGCGGATGAAAGTTCAGTACAAAGGCCGAAGCCATCTCTTCAACACACCAGGAGAAGTGTCAAAGAACTGAACCGCGTCTGAACCAGGATGGTCTTTCTGGGGGATAAGATGTAGTTTGTTTGTTTTCTCATATCCGGGCTGTCCTGGGACTGAACTGCTGATGTCTTCTTGGAATTTGGATCCGTTTACCCCGCTATCCGGTCACTATAATTGATTTGTACATTTTCAACTAACCGTTTTTTTCACAGGGTGACTTCTATTACATTTACAGGAGAGTATATTTTGGTTTAGTCAATATCCACTGGGCGAAGCAAATTAGTGGGCTTAGGCCCACTGCTTTCCCCCCTATTTATGTTTCTCCTCTCCTGAAAAGAGACTCAAGCAGCCCTTACTGTGGGCAGTAAATATTCAGCCATAAATGTCTATTCACAACGTTTGTTTTCAACTTAGAGAACTCGCAGGTTTTAGTTTACGCCAAGGTTTAGCTAGTAAGAGCAAGATGGAAAGCGAGCGACAACGTATCTCTACAAGTGTATTCATGTTTGATTGTTGGGATTGTTGTTTTAGTCTGACAATCGGGGAAGGGGGGGTTTCTGTTTTTTCTTCTTTTTCTATGTTGATTGTTGTTTCTTTCCTAAAGAGACACATAGGTCACTTTTGTGGCCATTTCCTGACTATTTACATATGAGAGATTTCCATTCGGTTACATATTTGAAACCCAACCTATGCTTAATCCACTAAAATATGTCACATTCAACGTAAAAGGTCTTAACAGCCCGATTTAAAAGGAAAATAGTCTGGGCCTCCCGGGTGGCACAGTGGTCTAAGGCACTGCATCGCAGTGCTAGCTGTGCCACCAGAGACTCTGGGTTCGAGCTCTGTTGCAGCCGGCCGCGACCGGGATGTCCATGGGGCGACGCACAATTGGCCTAGCGTCGTCCGGGTTAGGGAGGGTTTGGCCGGTAGGGATATCCTTGTCTCATCGCGCACTAGCGACTCCTGTGGTGGGCCGGGTGCAGTGCGTGCTGACCAGGTCGCTACGTGTACGGTGTTTCCTCCGACACATTGGTGCAGCTGGCTTCCGGGTTGGATGCGCGCTGTGTTAAGAAGCAGTGCGGCTTGGTTGCGTTATGTTTCGGAGGACGTGTGGCTCTTGACCTTCGTCTCTCCCGAGCCCGTATGGGGGTTGTAGCGATGAGACAAGATAGTAACTACTAACAATTGGATACCACGAAATTGGGGAGAAAAAGGGGGTAAAAAAAAAAAAAAAGGAAAATAGTCTAGTCTTTGCCCTATTGAATGCTCCTAACTTCGATGACCACCACCTTAAGAAATTAAAGGCTGACGTTGTGTTTTTACAAGAAACACATCTTACAGCCAGTGAACACAAGAAATTGAAGAGGGAATGGGTAGGACAAGTTTTTGCGTCCTCTTTTAACTCCACAGCAAGGGGAACTGCAACTGCGTCAACAACACCATCTCTGATCCCTTGGGCAGGTTTGTTTTGGTGCAGGGGGATATGTTTTCGGAGACTTGGACCCTATTGAATATTTATGCTCCTAACTTCGATGACCATATGTTTATTCAGAATGTCTTCCTTCAGGTTGCTCAAGCACCACCAGGATGGCTACTGGTTGGAGGAGATTTACATTTTTGTTTAGATACAGTTCTTGAAAGGTCCTCTGATAAACCCTCACTTCTTACCAAAGCCGGCAAGCTCACCATGTCATTCATGAAAGATCTCAATTTACCTGACATCTGGAGACAGTTGCACCCACAGGATAGGGACTACTCTTTTTATTCACACCCACACAACACACACACACGCACAGATAACTTTTTACTATCGACCCAACTGTTTCATAGAGTGTTAGATATCGAGTATCTCCCCAGATTGCTTATTGACCATTCTCCTCTGGTATTATCAATCTCCATTTCTACCAAGGTAAATGGAGCATATAGATTGAGACTAAATTCTATACTCCTAAAGAAACCTGAATTTTGTGCATTGATCAAAGAGCAGATCAATATTTTTACTTTGACAAACAAACCCTCAGTTTCATTCTTTGGGACACATTGAAAGCCTATCTGAGGGGACAGATCATTTCCTATACTAAAGGGTTGAAGAGAAAACACGGTGTGGAACTGAATGCCCTTGAATCTGAAATCTCTGAGCTAGAGAAAACCTACCAAAGAGGCCCGACTAAAGATCTATACAGGCTTTTGTTAAATAAAAAACTGAAATATAATATTCTGAACACATATCAAGCTGAGAGGGCCATCACTAAATCAAATCAGCGTTATTACGAGCTTGGAGAGAAAGCTCACAAAGTATTGGCATGGCAACTGAAAGCAGAGGAAAGTAAGAGGACAATTAATGCTATAGAAACTCTTACTAATGAGATATCTTTCGACCCTACTGAAATTAATGATACTTTTAAGAAATACTACGAAGACCTCTACACTTCCCATTCAAGCGATGATCTATCAGAGATCGACTCATTTCTCTCCTCTCTCAACCTCCCATGCCTGTCAGAGGAAGACAGAGAGCGCCTGAGTGAACACTTCTCAGTTCCTGAATTGCTGGAGGCCATTAAATCCTTACCTTCTAATAAATCTCCTGGGGAGGATGGCTTCCCTCCAGAGTTAGCTGCCTACAACTACGCAACATTATTAGGGTGACTCTCAAGGGACAATGGAACCTACCTAAGATGTCACCTGTTGAACAACCACTGTTCAAGACCATTTCCCGTGTTTACGATGCTCATATATTAGGACTAACACTGCCTGAGCTAGATAAACCCCAACTTAGATGGGAAAAAGGGTCTATGGAGGGTCTATGGACTGATCTATGCAGGGATGGTGTTACATCCACATTGAACTCCAGATACAGACTGATCCAGTTTAATTTCCTCCATCAGCTCTATATCACCCCATCTAGACTGCACAAGTTCAACCCTGGTATCTCCTCCCTATGTTTTACATGTGGCTCAGATGAAAGAACGTTCCTCCATTCCACTTGGCAGTGGTCAAAACCACACGGTTTCTGGCAGGGGGTATGCGATACCATGTCCTCAATTCACGGGGTTGCATTCCCTTTAGCCCCCGAGGTCCGTCTACTGGGTAAATTTACTAACTCCAATCTTAGGCAAAGCCATACTATAAAGCTAACAGAAATATTGCTAGCGATTGCCAAGAAATGTATTGCCTTGAAATGGAAATCGGATTCCTCCCTGCCAGTTGCAATGTGGCTATCGGAAGTTAATAGTTGTATCCCACTGGAGAAAATCACTTACTGCTTGAGGAATAAGTTAGAGACATTTTACAGAATTTGGCAACCTTTTATTGACTATATGGAGAATCTCCCCTCCCCTCACATCACATTGATTGAATCTCTATATAATCCTTATATAATGTTTCACACGTAATGTATAGTATGTAGCTTACGGCAGGTACCAAATCTAATAATGATCCAATGTCTCATTATTATTTTTTATTTTACTTTATTTTATTATGACTTATTTATTGTATGTTTGTAAATATAATTATTATAATTATACTTTACATTTTTTTATTTTCCCATGATGTCAAGCAAAGAGGCACTGAGTTTGAAGGTAGGCCTTGAAATACATCCACAGGTACACCTCCAATTGACTCAAATGATATCAGAAGCTTCTAAAGCCATTACATAATTTTCTGGAATTTTCCAAGCTTTTTATTAAAGGCACAGTCAACTTAGTGTATATCAACTTCTGTCCCACTGGAATTGTGATACAGTGAATTGTAAGTGAAATAATCTGTAAACAATTGTTGGAAAAATTACTTGTGTCATGCACAAAGTAGATGTCCTAAATAACTTGCCAAAACTATAGTTTGTTAACAAGAAATTTGTGGAGTGGTTGAAAAACGAGTTTTGATGACTCCAACCTAAGTGTATGTTAACTTCCGACTTCAACTGTATGTATGGCAGGACCAAATCGGAGAGCTAGGTAGGAGTAAGCCCATGTAATGCTTTGTAGGTTAGCAGTAAAACCTTGAAATCAGCCCTAGCCTTAACAGGAAGCCAGTGTAGGGAGGTATGCACTGGAGTAATATGATCACATTTTTGGGTTCTAGTCAAGATTCTAGCAGCCATGTTTAGCACTAACTGAAGTTTATTTAGTGCTTTATCCAGGTAGCCAGATAGTAGAGCATTGCAGTAGTCTAATCTAGAAGTGACAAAGCATGGAATAGCTTTTCTGCATAATTTTTGGGCAAAACGTTTCTGATCTTTGCAATGTTACAAAAATGGAAAAAAGCTGTCCTTGAAATATTTTATTTTGATATGTTCATCAAAAGAGAGGTCCTTCACAGTTTTATTTGAGATGACTGTACAATCATCAAGATTAATTGTAAGAACCAACAGCAGATCTCTGTCTCTGTTTTGTCTGAGTTTAAAAGTAAAACATTTGCCACCATGTATGAAACACAGGCTTCCAGGCAAGGCAATTTTGGGGCTTCTCCATGTTTCATCGAAATGTACAGCTGTGTGTCGTCCGACATTTCAGTTAAATTTGACAGTGTGTTTCTGAATGACATCACCAAGAGGTACAATATATAGTGAAAACAATAGTGGTCCTAAAATGGAACCTTGAGGAACGCCGAAACTTACAATTGATTTGTCAAAGGATTAACCATCCATGATATGTTTCTGACAGATAAGATCAAACCAGGCTAGAACATGTCCGTGTATTGTCTCCAAAAGAATGTGGTGATCGATGGTGTCAAAAGCAGCACTAAGGTCTAGGAGCACGAGGACAGATGCAGGAGCCTTGGTCTGACGCCATTAAACGGTAATTTACCGTCTTCACAAGTGCAGTCCCAGTGCTATGATGGGGTCTAAAACCAGACTGAAGAATTTCGTATACATTAATTGTCTTCAGGAATGCAGTGAGTTGCTGCGCAACAGCTATTTCAAACATTTGAGAGGAATGGGAGATTTGATATAGGCCAATAATTTTTTTTACATTTTCCAGGTCAAGGTTTGTCTTTTTCAAGAGGCTTTATTACTGCCACTTTTAGTGAGTTTGGTACATCCATGTGAGTGGGCCAGTTCGTTTTGCATGGACCGGTCCACTTAGATTGCTTTCCATCTTCATTTTTTATAATCTTCTAGCAGTATAACATGACTGAAGTGCCAGGGGTTCCCCTGACCTAGTCTGCTTTGGGCAGACTCTCTTCCCAATATTCTTGCATTTCGACAAAACATGCCTGCTGGTAAACAGTGCACTGCCACCATCAGGCAATGTATTGTTGGAACAAAACATTAGGAACACCTTCGTAATATTGAGTTCCAACCCCTTTTCCCCTCAGAACAGCCTCAATTAGTCAGGGCATGGACTACAATGTGTCAAAAGCGTTCCACAGGGATGCTAGCCCTTGTTGACTCCAATGCTTCCCACAGTGTCAAGTTAGCTGGATGTCCTTTGGGTGGTGGACCGTTGTTGATACACACGGGAAACTGTTGAGCGTGACAAACCCAGCAGCTTTGCAGTTCTTGACACACTCAACCCGGTGCACCTGGCACCAACTACCATACCCTGTTCAAAGGGACTTAAATCTTTTGTCTTGGCCATTCATCCTCTGAATGGTTCTTCTTCTTCGGCAGATCGTATACAACTTAAAGGTGCCTACACTGCCACCTACTGTACTAAAGTGTGAGGCCAGTCACAGCCTACCTACATTACATTATCTTCATTATTCCTGTTCCTAAAAGGAAAACATTTTCGCCATCAACTAACCCTACACCTATATACCACAAATCTCATACACCCAGGTACAGCTCTGCAGCTGCCACCTACACTCATTAAAACCCCACTACCCCATTCCACTACTTTGACCTTATCTACTCCTGTACCATGCCAATGGCCTGGAAAGACGGGACACCACCCCTCAACACACCCTATAACTCTTCTGAAGTCAAATCTCGTATACCCAAATACTTCTCTGCATCAGCCACCATAACATCTATTCTTTGTGATTTACGTTCCATTTCTGAGGTACAGTTAATAGCAAGTGCTATGAATGCTAAGAAGCCATCCTTACTGAAGCATTTCTCACCCTTTGCCCTATCCCTCTGTGCTGGCACAAATCTACTGCTCACTGGGATCCTCTCAGGATCCATCACCCTTGACCCATCCTCCTCCACTTTCTTCACTGCATCAGCATACGACACGCTCTGCACTACTCTGACTCTGGCCACTTCAACCTGCCCATCTCACACTGGACACTTCCGATCCCCAGCAACATGAGCACCCCTACAGTTGACACACACAACTTTATCCACCGAAACTACACAATCCTCTGTCCCATGCCCTTTTGCACACTTCCCACATCTTGGAATCTCCTTCCCACACTGCTGCAACATGACCATAAACGTTGCACCTGAAACAGTGCAGTGGATTCTGCACAAAAGCAGGATAACTTCTTATGGATAGGGGGCAGTATTTGTAAGTTTGGATGAATGAGGTGCCCAATGTAAACTGCCTGTTACTCAGGCCCAGAAGCTAGGATATGCAAATAATTGGTAGTATTGGATAGAAAAATAAAACAATGTCTGTGAGTATAACAGAACTGATATGGCAGGCGAAAACCCGAGGACAATTTTATTTTTCAGCTCACCACTGATTACTATTGCTGTCTATGGGAATATAAAAGGAATACCTCCCAGAATGCAGTTTCTAGGGCTTCCACTAGATGTCAACAGTCTTTCGAAAGAATTTCAGGCTTGTTTTTTGATAAATGAGCTAGAATTTGTAGTTTTTGTAAGTGGCTCCCATTTTGGCTGTAGTGTTTGTTGCGCGTTCCGGTGAGTGGGCGCACTTCGCTATTTATCTCCGGTAATGACAATACTATTCTCCGTCTTAAATTGTATCATTTATTTACATATTAGGGTACCTGATGTTTGATTAGAAATGTTGTTTGACTTGTTTGGAAGAAGTATATTGGTAACGTTTGGGATTCTTTTTGTATGCATTTTGAACGAGGGAAACCGGTGGATTATTGAATGAAGCGCGGCAACTAAACTGACTTTTTTGGGATATAAAGAAGGACTTTATCAAACAAAACAAACATTTGTGATGTAGCTGGGACCTTTTGGATTGCTGTCACGATCGTGTGGAGGAGAGACGGACCAAAACGCAGCATGTGGAAAATAAGCCATCTTCTTTTATTTTTCTACGAAGATGAACATGAAACGAAACACTATTACAAACTATACAAAAACAACAAACGATCGTGAAGCTATAGACGTAAGTGCACACACAAGCTACAAACGTACAACATAGACAATTCCCCACAAACATCTAAAGCCTATGGTTGCCTTAAATATGGCTCCCAATCAGAGACAACAATAACCAGCTGTCTCTAATTGAGACCCAATTCAGGCAACCATAGACTTTCCTAGAAACCTACACTAAACCATAGACACAGCTAGACTACTATACTAAACATAAACCCAACTACTCTAATAAACCCCCTAAACCTTACAACCACCCTAGACACTACAAAAAACACATAATTTCCCCATGTCACACCCTGACCTAACTAAAATAATTAAGAAAACAAAGAATACTAAGGCCAGGGCGTGACAATTGCCAACAGAGGAAGATCTTCAAAGGTAAGTGATTTATTTTATCGCTATTTCTGACTTTAGTTATGCCTCTGCTTGGTTGGAAACGACCATTTGTGATGTAGCTGGGACCTTTTGAGATTTCCATACCCAATTACAACATCTTCCGTCAAGATAGAACTGCCAAAGGGGGAGGAGTTGCAATCTAATGCAGAGATAGCCTGCAAAGTTCTGTCATACTTTCCAGGTCTATACCCAAACAGTTCGAACTTCTAATTTTAAAATTAATCTCTCCAGAAATAAGTCTCTCACTGTTGTCGTCTGCTATCGACGCCCCTCCGCTCCCAGCTGTGCCCTGGACACCATTTGTGAATTGATCGCCCCCCATCTAGCTTCAGAGTTTGTTTTGTTAGGTGACCTAAACTGGGATATGCTAACCCCCCCTGGCAGTCCTACATTCTAAGCTAGATGCCCTCAATCTCACACAAATCATCAAGGAACCCACCAGGTACAACCCTACGTCCGTAAACATGGGCACCCTCATAGACATTATCTTGACCAACTTGCCCTCCAAATACACCTCTGCTGTTTTCAATCAGGATCTCAGCGATCACTGCCTCATTGCCTGTATCCGCTATGGGTCCGCGGTCAAACGACCACGCCTCATCACTGTCAAATGCGCCCTAAAACACTTCTGTGAGCAGGCCTTTCTAATCGACTTGGCCCGGGTATCCTGGAAGGATATTGACCTCATCCCGTCAGTCGAGGATGCCTGGTCATTCTTTAAAAGTAATTTCCTCACCATCTTAGATAAGCATGCCCCGTTCAAAAAATGCAGAACTAAGAACAGATATAGCCCTTGGTTCACTCCAGACCTGACTGCCCTCGACCAGCACAAAAACATCCTGTGGCGGACTGCAATAGCATCGAATAGTCCCCGCAATATGCAACTGTTCAGGGAAGTCAGGAACCAACACACGCAGTCAGTCAGGAAAGCAAAGGCTAGCTTTTTCAAGCAGAAATTTGCATCCTGTAACTCTAAAAGTTTTGGGACACTAAAGTCCATGGAGAACAAGAGCACCTCCTCCCAGGTGCCCACTGCACTGAGGCTAGGTAACACGGTCACCACCGATAAATCCATGATAATCAAATATTTCAATAAGCATTTCTCAACGGCTGACCATGCCTTCCTCCTGGCTACTCCAACCCCGGCCAACAGCTCCAACCCCCCCCCCCCCCCCCGCAGCTACTCGCCCAAGCCTCCCCAGCTTCTCCTTCACCCAAATCCAGATAGCAGATGTTCTGAAAGAGCTGCAAAACCTGGACCCGTACAAATCAGCTGGGCTAGACAATCTGGACCCTCTCTTTCTAAAACTATCCACCGCCATTGTTGCAACCCCTATTACCAGCCTGTTCAACCTCTCTTTCGTATCGTCCGAGATCCCTAAAGATTGGAAAGCTGCCGCGGTCATCCCCCTCTTCAAAGGGGGTGACACCCTAGACCCAAACTGTTATAGACATATATCCATCCTGCCCTGCCTATCTAAAGTCTTCGAAAGCCAAGTTAATAAACAGATCACTAACCATTTCGAATCCCACCGTACCTTCTCCGCTGTGCAATCCGGTTTCCGAGCCGGTCACGAGTGCACCTCAGCCACGCTCAAGGTATTAAACGATATCATAACCGCCATCGATAAAAGACAGTACTGTGCAGCCGTCTTCATCGACCTGGCCAAGGCTTTCGACTCTGTCAATCACCGTATTCTTATCGGCAGACTCAATAGCCTTGGTTTTTCTAATGACTGCCTCGCCTGGTTCACCAACTACTTTGCAGACAGAGTTCAGTGTGTCAAATCGGAGTGCCTGTTGTCCGGACCTCTGGCAGTCTCTATGGGGGTACCACAGGGTTCAATTCTCGGGCCGACTCTTTTCTCTCTATATATCAATGATGTCGCTCTTGCTGCGGGCGATTCCCTGATCCACCTCTACGCAGACGACACCATTCTGTATACTTATGGCCCTTCCTTGGACACTGTGCTAACTAACCTGCAAACGAGCTTCAATGCCATACAACACTCCTTCCGTGGTCTCCAACTGCTCTTAAACGCTAGTAAAACCAAATGCATGCTTTTCAACCGTTCGCTGCCCGCACCCGCCCGCCCGACTAGCATCACCACCCTGGACGGTTCCGACCTAGAATATGTGGACAACTATAAATACCTAGGTGTCTGGTTAGACTGTAAACTCTCCTTCCAGACTCATATTAAACATCTCCAATCCAAAATCAAATCTAGAATCGGCTTTCTATTTCGCAACAAAGCCTCATTCACTCACGCCGACAAACTTACCCTATTAAAACTGACTATACCGATCCTCGACTTCGGCGATGTCATCTACAAAATAGCTTCCAATACTCTACTCAGCAAACTGGATGCAGTCTATCACAGTGCCATCCGTTTTGTTACCAAATCACCTTATACCACCCACCACTGCGACCTGTATGGCTGGCCCTCGCTACATATTCGTCGCCAGACCCACTGGCTCTAGGTCATCTATAAGTCTATACTAGGTAAAGCTCCGCCTTATCTCAGTTCACTGGTCACGATAACAACACCCACACGTAGCACACGTTCCAGCAGGTATATCTCACTGATCATCCCCAAAGCCAACACCTCATTTGGCCGCCTTTCCTTCCAGTTCTCTGCTGCCAGTGACTGGAAAGAATTGCAAGAATCGCTGAAGTTGGAGACTTTTATTTCCCTCACCAACTTTAAACATCAGCTATCTGAGCAGCTAACCGATCGCTGCAGCTGTACATAGTCCATCTGTAAATAGCCCACCCAATCTACCTACCTCATCCCCATGCTGTTTTTATTTACTTTTCTGCTCTTTTGCACACCAGTATCTCTACTTGCACATCATCATCTGCTCATTTATCACTCCAGTGTTAATCTGCTAAATTGTAATTATTCACTCCTTTGGCCTATTTATTGCCTACCTCATGCCTTTTGCACACACTGTATATAGACTTAATTTTTTTTCTACTGTGTCATTGACTTGTTTGTGTTATTAGCTTGTTTATTCCATGTGTAACTCTGTGTTGTTGTCTGTGTCACACTGCTTTGCTTTATCTTGGCCAGGTCGCAGTTGTAAATGAGAACTTGTTCTCAACTAGCTTACCTGGTTAAATAAAGGTGAAATAAAATAAAAAAAATAAACATTTTGGATTGCCAACAGAGGAAGATCTTCAAAGGTAAGTGATTTATTTTATCGCTATTTCTGACTTTCGTTACGCCTCTGCCTGGTTGGAAAATGTTTTTAATGCTTTTGTACGAGGGGCGCTGTCCTCAGATAATTGCATGGTTTACTTTCGCTGTAAAGCCTTTTTGAAATCTGACAAAGCGGCTGGATTAACAAGAAGTTAAGCTTTTAACCGATGTATAACACTTGTATTTTCATGAATGTTTAATAATACGAATGTTGTATTTTTGAATTTCAAGCTCTGCAATTTTACCGGATGTTGTCAAGGCCGGGCGCTAGCGGTATGCCTTTCCCAAAGAGGATAACTGATATATCCTAACATGACTTTGTCTGGTAGAGACACTGAATCAAAATTCAAAAGGACTGACAATGACCCCACTGTTTTACCATGCTCCCCACCGGTTCTGCGTCGCACCAAACGACGGGCGTCACAAACACCAGTAATTTTCAACTTCAATTGCTCCACCTCCACACTTAACCCTACCTCAGAAATAATTTAATGGTGCCCTGTTCCTAAAAGCAAATCAAGAAACAGATCTTGACCCAGGTTGCGTGACGCTGAGTGCCTGCTCCCTCTGGTCAGAAGAAAAACAAACAAATATCACAAGTCCACCACAGGTTACCTTCACTGATTCAACTGCCCTCAACTCCTTTTTCACCCACCCTGAAACCACAAATGGATCCACCAAAAGGCAAGGGTCCACTTTCTCCACAAATGTCATTCCTACTGGTCCAGATTCTTCTTTATCATGTCTGACACCATTCTTCCTCAACACATCTTTGCACTGCATTCAGCGCTTCTCCTTCCTCACTGTCTATAATCACATCTATCTCAGTTCACCACGCTCTTGCCTCGTCTTCATCCGCTGCATTGCTTGCAGAGCACGCACTGATGGTGTTTCTCCAAAACCCAACCTGCTGTTCCTTAGCTCAATTTACAAGTCTGGCTATCTCTGACCTCTCATTGTTTCCTTCACGACCACACCTGCTCAACTGAACACTTACGACCTTGCTCCAGCCACTGCAATCATGTTAGTAAAACCCTAGCTCACGATCCATGTCTCAAGGCTTAACAATCCTGATTTGAACCTGTCTCCTCCGCTTAATCTACACTGACTGAAGTGGATTTAACAGGTGGGATCAGTAAGGGATTATAGCTTTCTCCTGCATCACTTGATCAGTCTGTGTTTTTTGTACACTCCTTTAGATGGAATATCAGCAATCTACATTAGATTTGTGGAATATATATCATGCAACCAGTCCTTTAACAAAACTCACCCGACCCAGAAGATTCTATCATCAATAGGCGCTAAAGGTAGTTAGCATCTGAATGCACTAGATATAGCCTAGGCCTACCAATGGTTTGGTGTTATAGGACGGAATATTTTGAATATATTTGGAGGATTGTGTCTTTTGTAGCCGGAAAAGAAGCGCTCTTTGGAAATGGGAATGGATACAAGCCGAATAGAGTATCCTGCACTGAAGGACGAACTACAGTGTGTGAATTGGGAATAATACAAAAGCCTCATGAGTAGACCATTTTAGAAACCTTTTATGGATCGACTTCTTGACAAACGAAACAGAATACAAGCAATTGTTACAGGAAAATACCATAATTGTTTCTAAATATGAGTGTCACCGGATCATCTCTTCTTCCATGATGAGCATATAGCCTACATGGAGGGGTTTTCACACACATCCAAAATAACAACAGGAGCTGGCTAAAATAATGTACAATAGCCTCCTAGATAGATAAAAGGGGATGCTCCCAAACTTGATCTTCTAATAAAGCTTTGGTGATTTAAGATTTATTTTAAAGCGGTCTGATGAGCCAAACCCTTTATGATAGTCGTGACTAGTTGGCGAATGCATTGGACAGGACAAAATAAATAGCCTTCATTGAGAGGAGGGGAGGCTACGCTTGGTTTTTAATACATGTTTTATTAAAAACATTTCGTTTTTTTATGTTTCTAAATAAGAGGTTTACTGGTACAAAATGCACATCCCTCTTGTTCCATGGGCAAATGGCCACTGTACGTCATAGCTGGATAGGCCGTGCTTCCGCTGTCAAAATCCATGCCATAATAGCAAACGCGTTGCTTCTAAGAGACCAGGTTTTGATTGGTCTTAAATATCCCACCAGCGCTGCCTGAAATTGGCACTTTGGCGCACATTTTTAACAACACACCTCAGATATTGCCACCACTCACACCTCAGCGCAAGCGAGTTCATATAAGACAGGTAAATTACCAATTCTGGTGCTAATGTTTGAAAACAGAAGTGCCAGCTTTAACAGGTCAAAATTGCAAATGAGCATGCGTAACATAGAGCCCAAGAAGTCTTACTTTCAATTTCCAAAAATAAACACAACATTCCAATTTCAATAGACGTGTTTTACTTGGAAGGGGAAAATATAACAAAAACAATACTACTAAGTAACTGATAGGTGAAAATTATCTGTTAATTGAATGATTAGAATATTCCGCCCTGAAACATATACTGTAATTGTATGGAACTGATTAGAATGTATGAAATCATAATCAATAAATGTGTAGTCCTAGTCAGAATTAGGGTAAAGACAATATGTCTTTATGGTATTTTAAACACAGACTGTCTGAGCTTGGTGCCGACCTGACTAGAGATTTGGGAGAGAACAGGGAGTACGTCTCAAGGCCAAGGTCACTAATCTCTGTCGGCTGGGTAGCAGGACATGTGTGTGCGTATGGTTGTGTGTATGTGTGGGCGTGAGAAGTCAGTATAAAATGTATTATTTTGTATTCTTGACTTTAGAACGTTCTCTGAATAAACTGTACTAACCTTTTGTATAAGCTGAGTCTTTGACTAATTATTATTATACCCATGGTCTTACAAACCTCGGGAATTGGTCAGAGCTATTGATTGATTGTTATTATCATTGGGATTGGAAATTCTCTTATCAGTAACCTAATGATGTCTGTAGTAATGGTTTCAAACCTTTTTTTATGCAGGCAAAATGGCAGAGTCCAGTGTTCATAGTAAGTCAACATGTTACTTTCTCAGATGGCATTGGTTGTTTTTCTTGCTTAGATGTACTGGTCTGACATTTCATCAAAATACGTCAGTTATAAAGTTGTAAGCTGTTACAAAAAGTAGCCGAGCTGATACACCACCTTTTTTCACATAAGGCAGCTGCACTAATGATTAAGGTCACAGAATTAACAGTAAAGGTTCCCTCTTTAATATCCTCTTGCAGGTAATCCAAGGATAAGAACATTCTTCACTGTTGTCAGTGGCAATACCTTGGATTCTCATAAGGACTTTTTGGAACGACTCACCAAGCAACGAGACTTTACTGAAGTGATGACCCCGGAGAAGAGTGATGTCATCATAACTTTCTGTCCTATCGTCAGTCGTGCTGGGACTGATATTGAAGCAGCACTGCAGAAGATCCCAAGTAACGAAGCAAAGTTATTGACATATACTGTATATCTGAAATGTTATATATCAAATCCATGTCAGTGTTGACCTATATATCTAGCAAGATGCTAATTCTCTGAATGCTTTATTTGTTAAATGCTAAACATTATTTTGTCACTCTCTATACAGCTGCTAAACGTGTTGTTTTGGTGGTGCTGCATCATACCTTCAACCCAGACTGCACAGTACCTGACAGTAGCAGACTGGTGACCAGAGATGATATTCTAACAGTGGACTGTTTGTTCCATGAGAACCAGGGACTACTGGACTGTCCTCGCAATAAAGAAGCAGTCGGTACGATTTGGAGCCATCTGAAGATACAGCCAAAGGTAATTCACCCTACCAACAACCTACCTGTACTAGTAGTACATTTCTCTCATACTCCCCATGCATACTTTTGTAATGTTTTTTTTATTGACCCATTCAAATGTGTCATATCACCTATACAGAGTCTGATAGTCTTAGAGTAATGATTGCTAGTTAAAAAAGGTGAATACAGTACATTTGGAAAGTATTCAGACCCCCACCCGGTTACTCAACCCTGCACCTTAGAGGCTGCTGCCCTGTGTACACAGACATGGAATCACTGGTCACTTTAATACTGGAACACTAGTCACTTTTATAATGTTTACATACTGCTTTACTCATTTCGTATGTACAGTGCGTTCGGAAAGTATTCCGACCCCTTCCCTTTTTCCACATTTTGTTAAGTTACAGCCTTATTCTAAAATGGATTAAATAAATGTTTCGCCTCATCAATGTACACAAAATACCCCATAATGACAAAGTGAAAACAGATTTAGACATTTTTGCTAATTTATTAAAAATACAAAACATAAATACCTTATTTACATGAGTATTCAGACCTTTTGCTATGAAACTCAAAATTTAGCTCAGGTGCATCCTGTTTCCATTGATCATCCTTGAGATATTTCCACAACTTGGAGTGTACCTGTGTTGAATTCAATTGATTGGACATGATCTGGAAAGGCACTCTGTCACGATCGTTATGAGACGAATGAGTGGACCAAGGCGCAGCGTGGAAAAAAGACATCTTCTTTTAATGAAGAAAAACAAACACTTACTAAACGAACAAAAAACAAATGATCGTGAAGCTAAAACGAACTAAGTGCACACATGCAACATAGAACATAGACAATTACCCACAATCACCTAAAGCCTATGGCTGCCTTAAATATGGCTCCCAATCAGAGACAACAATAAACAGCTGTCTCTGATTGAGAACCAAACCAGGCAACCATAGACTTTCCTAAACCTCTACACTGAACACAACCCCATACACTCTACAAAACCCCCTAAACAATACACACACCCTAAATTAGACAAAACACACAAACATCCCCCATGTCACACCCTGACCTAACTAAACTAATAAAGAAAATAAATATAACAAAGGCCAGGGTGTGACAGTACCCCCCCCCCAAAGGTGCGGACTCTGGCCGCAAAACCTGACACAGAAGAGGGGGGTCCGGGTGGGCCTTCCTATGGCGGCGGCTCGGGTGCGGGACGTGGACCCCCCTCCACCATAGTCACTACCCGCTTTGGTGGCGCCTCTGGAACGGCGAGTCCCGGACTGAATACCATCCCAGAGGGCGCCACTGGACGGAGGGGCAGCTCCGGACTGAGGGGCAGCTCCGGACGGAGGGGCAGCTCCGGACTGAGGGGCAGCTCCGGACTGAGGGGCAGCTCATGACTGACTGACGGCTCTGGCGGATCCTGGCTGACTGACGGCTCTGGCGGATCCTGGCTGACTGACGGCTCTGGCGGATCCTGGCTGGCGGATCCTGGCTGGCTGACGGCTCTGGCGGATCCTGGCTGGCTGACGGCTCTGGCGGATCCTGGCTGGCTGACGGCTCTGGCGGATCCTGGCTGGCTGGCGGCTCTGGCAGATGCTGGCTGGCTGGCGGCTCTGGCAGATGCTGGCTGGCTGGCGGCTCTGGCAGATGCTGGCTGGCGGTGACGGCTCGGGACAGACGGGCGGCTCTGACGGCTCGGGACAGACGGGCGGCTCTGACTGCTCGGGACAGACGGGCGGCTCTGACTGCTCGGGACAGACGGGCGGCTCTGACGGCTCGGGACAGACGGGCGGCTCACGGCTCGGGACAGACGGGCGGCTCTGACGGCTCGGGACAGACGGACAGTGCAGGCTGCACTGGGCAGACGGCAGACTCTGGCCGGCTGAGGCGCACAGTAGGCCTGGTGCGTGGTATCGGAACTGGAGGTACCGGGCTGAGGACACGCACCTCAAGGCTAGTGCGGGGAGCAGCAACAGTACGCACAGGACTCTGGAGACGCACAGGAGGCTTGGTGCATGGTGCCGGAACTGGTGGTACCGGGCTGGAGACACGCACCATAGGGCGAGTGCGTGGAGGAGGAACAGGGCTCTGGAGACACACTGGAAGCCTGGTGCGTGGTGTTGGCACTGGTGGTACTGGGCTGGGGCGGGGAGGTGGCGCCGGATATACCGGACCATGCAGGTGTACTGGCTCCCTTGAGCACTGAGCCTGCCCAACCTTACCTGGTTGTATGCTCCCCGTCGCCCGACCAATGCGGGGAGGTGGAATAACCCGCACTGGGCTGTGTAGGCGAACCGGGGACACCATGCGTAAGGCTGGTGCCATGTATGCCGGCCCGAGGAGACGCACTGGAGACCAGACGCGTTGAGCCGGCTTCATGGCACCTGGCTCAATACTCAATCTAGCCCTGCCAGTGCGGGGAGGTGGAATAACCCGCACCGGGCTATGCACACGTACAGGAGACACCATGCGCTCTACCGCATAACACGGTGTCTGCCCATACTCTCGCACTCCATGGTAAGCATAGGGAGTTGGCGCAGGTCTTCTACCTGACTTCGCCACACTCCCTTGTAGCCCCCCCCAAAGAAATGTTTGGGTTTTACTCACGGGCTTCCAGCCTTGCTTCCGTGCTGCCTCCTCATATCGCCTCCTCTCGGCTTTAGCTGCCTCCAGCTCTTCACGAGGGAGGCGATATTCTCCCGGTTGTGCCCAAGGTCCCTTACCATCCAGTATCTCCTCCCAAGTCCAAGAATCCTGTGTATATAGCTCCTGCTGCTGCTTTACACACTGCTTGGTCCTTTTGTGGTGGGTAATTCTGTCACGATCGTTATGAGACGAATGAGTGGACCAAGGCGCAGCGTGGAAAAAAGACATCTTCTTTTAATGAAGAAAAACAAACACTTACTAAACGAACAAAAAACAAACGATCGTGAAGCTAAAACGAACTAAGTGCACACATGCAACATAGAACATAGACAATTACCCACAATCACCTAAAGCATATGGCTGCCTTAAATATGGCTCCCAATCAGAGACAACAATAAACAGCTGTCTCTGATTGAGAACCAAACCAGGCAACCATAGACTTTCCTAAACCTCTACACTGAACACAACCCCATACACTCTACAAAACCCCCTAAACAATACACACACCCTAAACTAGACAAAACACACAAACATCCCCCAAGTCACACCCTGACCTAACTAAACTAATAAAGAAAATAAATATAACAAAGGCCAGGGTGTGACACACACACCTGTCTATATAAGGTCCCACAGTTGAAAGTGCATGTCAGAGCAAAAACCAAGGCATGAAGTCGAAGGAATTGTCCTTAGAGCTCCCAGACAGAATTGTTTCGAGGCACAGATCTGTGGAAGGGTACCAAACACTTTATGCAGCATTGAAGGTCCCCAAGAACACAGTGGCCTCCATTATAATTAAATGGAAGACGTTTGGACCACCAACACTCTTCCTGAGCTATTGGAGTAGAAGGGCCTTGGTCAGGGAGGTGACCAAGAATCCGATGGTCACTCTGACATAGCTCCGGAGTTCCTCTGTGGAGATTGGAGAAACTTCCATTAGGACAACCATCTCTGCAGCACTCCACCAATCAGGCCTTTATGTTAGAGTGGCCAGATGGAAGCCACTCCTCAGTAAAAGGCACATGACAGCCTGCTTGGAGTTTGCCAAAAAGCACCTAATGAACTCTCAGACCATGAGAAACAAGATTCTCTGGTCTGATGAAACCAAGATTGAATTCTTTGACCTGAATGCCAAGTGTCATCATCTGGAGGAAACAGATCATGATATGGGGATGTTTTTCAGTGGCAGGGACTGGGAGACTAGTCAGGATCGAGGGAAAGATGAACAGTACAAAGTGGTCCTTGATGAAAACCTGCTCTAGAGCGCTCCGGACCTCAGACTGGGCCCAAAGGTTCACCTTCCAACAGGACAACGACCTTAAGCACACAGCCAAGATAATGCAGTAGTGGCTTCGGGACAAGTCTCTGAATGTCCTTGAGTGGCCCAGCCAGAGCCCAGACTTGATCCTGATCAAACATCTCTGGAGAGATCTGAAAATAGCTGTGCAGCGACGCTCCCCATCCAACCTGACAGAACTTGAGAGGATCTGCAGAGAAGAATGGAGAAACTCCCCAAATACAGGTGTGCCAAGCTTGTAGCGTCAAACCCAAGAAGACTCGAGGCTGTAAATCGCTGCCAAAGGTGCTTCAACAAAGTACTGAGTAAAGGGTCTGAATACTTATGTAAATGTGATATTTCAGTTTTGTATTTTTATACATTTGCAAACATTTTTTTTAAACCGTTTTTGCTTTGTCATTATGGGATATTGTGTGTAGATTGATGAGGATTTGTTTTAATCAATTTTAGAATAAGGCTGTAATGTAACAATGTGGAAAAAGTCAAGGGGTCTGAATACTTTCCGAATGCACTGTAAGTCCTGAATAACTTTGAGCAGAGTAATAAGTATTCTCATTTCAGCCATCGCTTCATTGCTGAAGATATTAGCATAGTTGTACAGTTAGGGTACAAAGTTTATAATCGATTCTTATCAAGTCAGTATACTTTTATAGAGTTGTGCGGGATACATTTGTTTGTACAGTAATTTCTGAACGTTTTTCTCAGTTGCAGCTGGAACCACTAAAAGGTACTGTAAATACTACTTCTATCATGTTAAGGAAACCTCCATTTACGGAAACTTTAAACAATGTTACTCACTTTTTTCTGTGTTGGCATTACTCAAAGTTTTAAAGATGAGAAATCATTGAGAGTCAGACTCCTCTTTTGGTTCTCTGGCGTAGCAGAGTTTATTATAGTGATTAAGAAGTGTAACTCACCTCTAGTTTTCAAACATTTGGTTCATAGCCACTGCCTACAATATTCCAGTTACATATATTCTAAATATATGTCTCTGGCTGCCACTGTCATCTGTTAAAGGTGCAATTTGTAGTTTTGCAGGGCAGATTACATGCACAATAGAGGCTGAATCATGGTACCCAACAATTTGATTACCTTTGATTCAGGCATGCTATTGCAGGCCAAAGGCTGTAGAAACTAAGGCCAGTATTCAATCCGACAGCGGGTTGTCGACAATGTGATTCGTGAATGAGAACTCTGAGAATAACGGAAATTGCCTTTAGGAGACACATTGTTGACAATCCGCAGTCGGATTGAATCTCGGCCTGAATGAATACCTACACAACATTCTGGGTTTTAATGTCATAGATTTAGGCGGTGGTAACTTGTGGATAAGACACCAGCTGGAATGCGGTTTTAACCAATCAGCATTCAGGATTAGACCGGTTGTATAAATATCTTATACCCCCTTGGGATCCCATCCCTGGGATGCCATTCCACCCATACCTGCTTGTTGGATTGAAATATGACTTTTGAAAATAATGTTTATTAGTAGTTATTATATAATTTTATGTTTTCACAGATTCATTAAAAAGAAAATGGAACCGGACATTATTAAAACTTACAAAGCGATTTCCAGGTGAGTTGATTTGAATTGGTATGTACAGTAATGGTAAAATAATTACACCAATTACAGGATAGGTCTAAATGTGTTACATTCTATCATCTCCACAACATGCTGGAAATGTACATTACCAGTCCTACAACTGTAGCCCTTTGTTGTCCACACATGAAATAAGAAAGGATTACATTTGGTTTAGCTTCATGTTCTGTGGTCTACACACAGAACTCACTGCTCAGCAGCGTTGCAGTTCTTGACACACTCAAAGCGGTGTTCAAAGGCACTTAAATATTTGTTCTTGCCCATTCACCCTCTGAATGCAACACATACACAATCCATGTCTCAATTGTCTCAAAGTTTAAAAATCCTTCTTTAACCTGCATAAAGACCATTTAGATGGAGTAACAGCAATCTACATTAGATTAGAAAATATAAAGTCAACATGCAACAGTTTCAAAGAGTTTACTGTTTTACAGTTCATATAAGGAAATCAGTCAATGGAAGTAAATTCATTGCTGTTACTCCTAATCCAGCATTTCCCAAACTCTGTCCTCAGGAACCCAAGGGGTGCTTGTTTTGGTTTTTGACCTAACACTACACAGCTGATTCAAATGATCTCAACTTGATGATTAGTTGATTATTTGAATCATCTGTGTAATGCTAGGGCAAAAAACAATCCGTGCATCCCTTGGGGTCCTGAGGACCGAGTTTAATCTATGGATTTCACATGCCTGGGAATACAGATATGCATCTGTTGGTCACAGATACCTTAAATAAATAGTAGGGGTGTGGATCAGAAAACCAGTCAGTATCTGGTGTGACCACCATTTGCCTCATGCAGCGCGACACATCTGTTTCACATAGAGTTGATCAGGCTGTTGATTGTGGCCGGTGGAATGTTGTCCCACTCCTATTCAATTGCTGTGCGAAGTTGCTGGATACTGGCGGGAACTGGATCACGCTATTGTACACGTAGAACCAGAGCATCCCAAACATGTTCAATGGGTGACATGTCTGGTGAGTATGCAGGCAATGGAAGAACTCTGACATTTTCAGCTTCCAGGAATTGTGTATGGATCCTTGCGACATGGGGCTGTGCATTATCATGCTGAAACATTAGTTGATGGCGGAGGCTGACTTCCACGACAATGGGCCTTAGAATCTCATCATGGTATCTCTGTGCATTCAAATTGCCCACAATAAAATGCAATTGTGTTCGTTGTCTAATGGCTTATGGCTGCCCATACCATAACCCCACCGCCACCATGGGGCACTCTGTTCACAACATTGACATCAGCAAACATCTCGCCCACACAACATCATACTCTGCCCGGTACAGTTGAAATCAGGATTAATCCGTGAAGAGCACACTTCTCCAGCATGCCATTGGCCATCGAAGGTGAGTATTTGCCAAACTGCAGTCAGGTCAAGACCCTGTGTGAGGATGATGAGCACGCAGATGAGCTTCCCTGAGACGGTTTCTGACAGATTTTCTATAACTTCTTCGGTTGTGCAAACCCCCAGTTTCAGCAGCTGTCCGGGTGGCTGGTCTCAGACGATCCAGCAGGTGAAGAAGCCGGATGTGAAGGTCCTGGGCTGGCGTGGTTCCACATGGTCTGCAGTTGTGAGGCCATTTGAACGTACTGCCAAATTCTCTAAAACAACATTGGAGGCGGCTTATGGTAGAGATATTAACATTTAATTTTCTAGCAAAAGCTCTGGTGGACACTCCTGCAGTCAGCATGCAATTGCACGGTGTTGATAATTGGATATGGAGAAGGGTGAGCCGGTCAAGGATCGATTCGGACAAGGTGGTAAATTGTATGACAAGTGACAGTTTTATTCAGAGTGAAGATATCTGGTACAAGCGTGCACGGACTTATTCATTTAGCTCATATGGAACTTGCAGAAAAAAGCCCAGATAACAGAGTGCATAGACATTTTATACAAAGATAGAAAGTAGGTTGAGTCTGGAAGTTCTTGTCCTCTGGTTGGTTCTGGACAGGTTGTTGTCTTCTCAGATTGGTCCTGATGAGCTGGGCGTCATCCTTCTGAGTCTTATAGCAAAAGTTCTTTGTTATCAAATGTTCAGCTAAGCAGGAGATTTTGTGTGTGCGTAGTCAGCCCTCTGTCCTTGGTTATGTGTGTGTGTCTCATTATTTCGTGAAATGCGGACCCAAGCACTCTTTTGATCAAAGCCTTTCCTTATCAGTGTTTATGAAAGGTTTACGTCAGCCCTCTGTCCTTGGGTGTGTGTGTGTGGGTCTCTGTATCTGTTTATAAGTGTGTGAGAAACCCTGCTTAGAAAGAAGTTAGTTATAACAATGTAATAGCAATATGCTTGTGTTATTTTAAATGGTATTTATTACAACGGGAGTGTGCAATTTGTGTGTTGTGTGACTAAACAGCACATTTTAGAGTGGCCTTTTATTGTCCCCACCACAATAATGATCATGCTGTTGAATCAGCTTCTTGACATGCCTCACCTGTCAGGTGGATGGATTATCTTGGCAAAGCAGAAATGCTCACTAACATGGATCTTAAAAAAATGTGTGCTCAAACTTTGAGAGAAATAAGCTTTTTGGGCATATGGAACATTTCTGGGATCTTTTATTTCGGCTCATGAATTATGGGAGCAACACTTTACATTTATATTTTTGTTGAGTATACAGTATATCGTGCGTGCAACCAGTCCTTTAACAAAACTCCACCGACCAGAAGATACTATTGTCAATAGGCGCTAATGGCAGTTAGCGTCTATGAATGGCGTAGATATAGGCTAGGCCTACCGATGACATGGTGTTATAGGACTGAATAATTTCAATATGTTTGGAGGAGTGTGTCTTTGGTAACCGGATAAGAGGCGCTCTTTGGAAATGGGGATGGATACAAGCCGAATAGAGTACCCTGCACTGCATGACGAACTACAGTGTGTGAATTGTGAATAATACAAAAGCCTCACGAGTACACCATTTTAGAAACCTTTTATGGATCGGCTTCTTGACAAATGGATGGCCAGGATAAGAAAGACACCAGACACATTGCTGTTGAATCTAGCTTTCGTCATAGTAGGGCAAGGGTAGCCGACCACGGCTCAAACGAAACGGAATACAAGCAATTGTTACAGGAAAATACCATAATTGTTTCTAAATATGAGTGTCACCGGATCATCTCTTCTTCCATGATGAGCATAAAGCCTACATGGAGGGGTTTTCACACACATCCAAAATAACAACAGGAGCTGGCTAAAATAATGTACAATAGCCTCCTAGATAGATAAAAGGGGATACTCCCAAACTTGATCTTCTAATAAAGCTTTGGTGAGCCAAACCCTTTATGATAGTCGTGACTAGTTGGCATTTGCATTTGACAAAATAAATAGCCTTCATTGAGAGGAGGGGAGGCTATGCTTGGTTTTTAATAAATGTTTTATTAAAAACATTTCGTTTTTTTATGTTTCTAAATAAGGGGTTTACTGGTACAAAATGCACATCCCTCTTGTTCCATGGGCAAATGGCCACTGTACGTCACAGCTGGATAGGCTGCGCTTCCGCTGTTGTTAGTAAAACAGTTACTAGAGACAGGAGATCAAGTTGAGACATAGGACGAGGTGTATAATTGTAGAATAAGGCAGTTTTATTCAAGTGTAAAAATATCAGGCAAAGCGTGCAGCACGGCCCCTTCTGTCTGATTCGTATGGAATCGTCGGAAAAAGAGAGCGCTAAACATATTGTACAGCTTTATATATGCATTGAATGAAGTAGGTTGATCTGGTAGTCTGGCCTTCTGATTGGTCGATCTGGGTCGTGGGTAGTCCTGTTCGGACCTGGTGTCGACGTTCCATTGGCTTTTAACATAGTTCTTTGTCTTGAGTTCCAACTTCGAATATAGTGTGTGTGTGTGGTTGTGTGTGTGGAGTTGTTTTAACAGAGACTTGTTCATGGGGGAGGGGAGTTGTGTGTGTCTGTGGTTGGTGTCTAATGAGACCAGCATATGTCCAAGGGAAAACGGGGGTGTGTGTATTTTGTATAAAAGATGGCTTATGTTGAGAAGTTGTTATTACAAGTTTCCAGTATCTATTACAATTTCTTACAAATCCCCCTCTTCACGTCTTATAGACGTGAATAAACTAGTTAAAATTTGTCAGAAGACAAATTTTGATTCCCCCTCTTCACGTCTCACAAGAGACGTGACATAAAAGTAAAAAAGACAAAGCTATGGGATAAAATTTGTCAGAAGACAAATTTTGATTCCCCCTCTTCACGTCTCACAAGAGACGTGACATAAAAGTAAAAAAGACAAAGCTATGGGATAAAATTTGTCAGAAGACAAATTTTGATTCCCCCTCTTCACGTCTCACAAGAGACGTGACATAAAAGTAAAAAAGACAAAGCTATGGGATAAAATTTGTCAGAAGACAAATTTTGATTCCCCCTCTTCACGTCTCACAAGAGACGTGACATAAAAGTTTCTTAGTCCTCAAATAGATAGACAGGTCCAGCTTCCCCATCATCAAGCAATGGGAACATTTGGGCCCTTTCCTGATTAGGGTCTATGGCGGCAGTGATAACACGGCTAACAAGCGTCCGCGCACATGGAATGCAACAGCATCCACAAAGTACAAGAATGCCTGCAAAAACGGAAATAGATACTAGGACAGAGGAAACCAGCGTCTTATATTTACCAAAAGCATCCATCCATGAGTCCCACATAGAAGTGTCCACTCCAGAATGCTGTTTCATCTTACCATTAAGGGTACGAAGTCCCTCCAATGCTACAGTCAGACTCCCATCCGTAGCTGTGTTATTGGGAATGAAAGTACAACACTGCTCACCAAACATAGCACAGACCCCCCCCCCCGTTCAGCCAATAACATATCAACCGCGATTCTATTTTGAAATGCCATCAGGGATGTGGCTGCCAATTGTCCATGGACCGCCTCGAAGCCTTGTTGAGTCCAATTGCCCAGTTTCTGGACATTAAAATGAATGTAGTTAATTCTGTCCACATTTTTATTAACTGTACACCACCAACAAAATGATGATTCAAAACCCGCGGCTACTTGGTCAACCAATTTATACTCATCTGGTACCCCCCTGGGGACGCCAATTGCATCAAGGTAAGTTGGGTCCCCAGCAGAAGGGCCCACCGTGCGCTTGGTCCTGATAGGCCAATATTCAGGACCCAGGGCTTGTATACGGGTGAGGAGATCTTGGACGCCTATGGGGTAAACAGAGATGGGCAACAGAAGAGTTACAAGTGCACAGGTACCAGTGGCATTGTGGGGGAGTCTGTCCAACAGACTAGTTCCCCCACACCACCACCACACATCAGCTCTAGACACTGGTTTAAAGATTGCCGTGAGCATGTGAGTGTACAAGCACCAACTAACAGGGAGCTTACCCAACAATGTCCCTCCACCTGTCATGGTTATGCATGTGAAGTTAGCTCTAGCCACACTGGAGGAGAATATCGGTTTCTTGACCACCGTGGTGACTACCGGATAAACAGCGTCCCACTGTGAACACTTCTCAGGTGGGTTGTCTTCGTCCATAAGGGGCATTAGACAGTCTCCGCTAATAGCGGCTGGGACTATGCGGAGCAATGGCCTAGCTCCCATACAAACGACGCAGCTTTGCAGGGTCATATTAGCTGCTTGTTCGGTCAATAGGAGCCAATTGTTAGAGAACCCTGAGATTCCGGTGGCAGTAAGAATGGTATCATCAGGGGTGGTAGGAGTGGTGACCATATTAATAGGACCCCAATCACCCTTCCCCTTAGATGTTAAAACAGTAAACCGGTCAGAAATAGCAGAGGGCTGAGCCTGCTGTGTAATGCAGATTTTTAATGGCCAGTAGAGTAGATCCTTGCTAGACTCTACATGTGGTGCTAGTATAAAATCCTGACAACCCGTCCCAGTACCTGGTCGGATAATTAGTGATAAACCCCAATTACGCAATTTAGTCCTAGTCAGTGATAATCTTTGTCGCCAGATAAGAACTGCTTGCCCTGATGAATATCTGGACCAGTCAGGACCAGTCTCAGCGACCAGGCTCTTCCATGACCACTCCTGAAACCCCCCTTTTGTCATATACCAGTTAAATCTGGTGTACTCCAAAGAATGCCCTCCCAGGCCATTCCTAGCTTTTCCCAATACCCCCCAAGTCAGTGTAATGGTGGTGGTCGCATTAGAGGGTACACATAAGGTGGTGCTTCTGACCTTTGTTGGAGTGCATGGTTGGTCTGTGGTTGTAATGCTACGTTTGTGTATAACGGGACTGGTGAGATCGAGGGTAATGTTAGACGTGACATTAGTGGTTGTATGATGTGAGAGGGGTGGATGTGTGAGCTGTTGTATGAGCCATGTGAAAGTTCCTAGGGACACTCCAGTAATGATTATGAAAATAACAAACAAGGGACCTGAAATTCCCAGTTTCTCCCAGGGATTGAGATATCCCGGTCCTAAGTGAATAGCCTTAGTTCGTGGAAACTGGGGCTGACGTCCCATTTTCACCAACTAAGGTTTGTTTGTTTGGAGTCGAATTGAGATTGGCCAAATCGGCCCTGACTTCAGTCAGAGTTCTGGAAGGAGTTGGGGCTGGTGTACAATGTGTAAGGTGATGCCAAGGTGCGCCCGATTTACCTTTGACCTGGACTGAGTGTGAAGTAACTTCCTTCACTTCGTACGGTCCAGTCCACCTGGGTTCTAGCCACTTTCTCTTGTGGACTTTCACCCTTACCCAGTCACCAACTTTTACCTTCAGTGATGCCGGATCTCCCGTCAGCTCCCCCTGCTGGACCTTGTGAATCTGTTTGGAGAGAGCTGCAGAAAGTTCCGTCAGTTTTCTCACATATTCAGACATTACAATTTGTTGTACATCAAGGGCGGGCATATGACCTCCCTCCCTTGGTGGACCAGGCATGACTCTTCCAGTCATTATCTCATGAGGAGAGAGATGGGTGCCTGCACCTGGCGAGGCTCTCATGGCCATCAATGCCAGGGGCAGGGCTTCAACCCACGTCAACTTCGAACCTGCACATACCTTAGCTATCTTAGCCTTAAGGGTCTGATTTGAGCGCTCCACGAGGCCCTGCGATTGGGGCTTGTACACTGACCCAAATTTGTGTACAATGCCAAATCTTTCCTCCACCTGTCTCAGGTGTTTGTTACTGAAGTGGGATCCGTTGTCGGATCTGATTTGCCTGGGGACTCCATACCTTGGTATGAGTTCGGTTTGCAGCCACTTAATGACCGATTTTGCATCCTCCCTTGCTGTTGGTATTGCCTCAACCCATTTAGAGAACCTGTCTACCATAACTAACAGGTACCTTTTTCCATTTGTCACATTGTCTTGCCCCATATCTGTGTAATCTATGCTGATGTCCTGAAAACAAGCATTTGGGACTGGGTATGAACCCATGGGCGTTTGATATGGTTTCTTTGGATTGTGGCTACCACAAATGCTACACTCGTCACAAAACAAATCTGTCATGTCTTTCATGTGGGGGTGCCACCAGATGTGGGACACCTTCTGTAAAGTCTTCAGTTTGCCTTCGTGTGTGGGCCCATGAGCTTCTCGTATTAGTTCTGGACAGAGGTTTGCAGGGGCCACTAGTCTGCCATCATAGCATCTCCACAGTTCATCAGGTCCTTTGGTGGCCCCTTTCTGTCCCCATACTGAGTGTTCATAGGGTCCTGCTGAAAACTGGAGTTATTTTATGTGTTGCCCTGTGAGCTCAGTCCGAGCTGGTTGGATCTGAAGTATCATTTGTCTCGGGGTGTATCCACCAGCTTTCTTGGCTGCTTTGTCAGCTGCATCATTTCCCTCGCTGACTCTGTTTTTCAGTTGTTGATGTCCTTTACACTTCATGATGGCCACCTTCTTAGGTAGTGAGACTGATTTAATCAGTTTTTCCATCTGTGTCTTGTGTTTGATTGGCAGGTTTCCTGTGGTGGTGAAGTTGCGTCTAACCCATTGTGGTCCATCAGTATGGACTGCTCCATGAGCATACGCTGAGTCGGTGTAGATGTTTACAGTCTTTCCTTCAGCTCTTTCCAGAGCTTGTGTCAAACCTATGATTTCAGCTAATTGGGCTGATGCAGGTTGTGGGATGATGGCAGATTCCAAAGTCACATGTGATCTATCCGGGAGCTGCTGCACCACTGCGTATGCTGCTATGTTCCCTTCCTCTCCTCTATAGCAGCATCCATCTGTGTATAACCATAGGTCCGGGTTGGTGAGTGGTTCGTTCCCCAGGTCAGGTCTCAGTTTCAGTTCTTGTGCAGCTCTTTCTGCACAGGAGTGGGGTAGACCTTCTTCAGCATTGAGTGCGTCTGCCATGTTTTTGTCAGTGTTGACAAATGTGATGTGTGATTGTGTGCATTTATTCTGGATTTTCGTTTTTCTTTCAGCGCTGAACGTGAATTCTTTGCTCATCAGATATGCTGCAACCCCATGGTGGGTGTGTATTTCCAATGGATGGCACATTACCAAGTGGGCTGTTTTTTCAATAGCTTTTGCCACTGCAGCTACATACCTGGAACATGTGGTTTGTCCTACTTCGATGTGGTCCAATTTGGAGGAGTGATACATCAACACTCTTCTCTCCCCCTCTTGTTTCTGAAAAAGGATGGATGATGTGAATCCTTCCTTTTCAGAAACATCCAGATGGAATTTGTTTTTGTAGTCAGGTGATGTCAATGCTGCTGCCACTGAGAGATCTGTTTTCAAGAGTGCAAACGCCTTTGATGCTTCAGTGGTCCATGTCAATGACGAGTGTAGGTTCCTTGGTCCCGCCTCTCGCACTATTTCTCTCAGTGGCTCAGTTCTGGCAGTGTAGTCTGGGATGTGTGTTCGGCTGTACCCTGTCAAGCCAAGGAAAGACAACATTCCCGACACCGTGATGGGGCGTGGATGATGAAGTATAGAGTCTCTGTGGGTTTTGGAGAGTCCTGCTCCTTCTCCCGAGATTTCTCTGCCAAGGAAAAGGACAGTTCTGCGACAGGACTGGACTTTGCTCATTTTGACTTTGTATCCTTTGACGGCCAGGAAGTCCAGTAATGTTTTTGTCATCTGTAGGCAGAGATCAGAAGTGGGAGCCCCCAGCAAAAGGTCATCTACATATTGGATCAGTATCACACCTTCTGGGATTTTCAACTCTGCCAGGTGTGTTTTAAGGATGTGATTGAAAATTCCGGGAGAACACCTGTAACCCTGGGGGAGAACCGAATAAGTGTACTGTTGATGTTCGTACGTGAAAGCAAAGAGTGGCTGAGAGGCTTCGTCAAGTGGGATGCTAAAGAAAGCATTAGCCAGATCCACCACCGTGAAGTATTGGTGTTTTGGTGACAGATTGCTCAGAGTAATGTGAGGGTCAGGGACAGGTAGGTCTATCGGTGCAGTAACGTCATTTACTGCTCGGAAGTCTTGAACCATCCGGTATGTTTCTCCTCCAGCTTTCAGCACTGGTAGGATCGGCGTGTTCCATGGAGATACAGTTCGATAGATAACCTGTGCTCTCAGTAACCCATCAATGGTCGGTTTTATCCCCATGGTCTGTTCGGGTTTCAAACGGTATTGAGTTCGGTAGATAGGTATTTGACCTGGATTTAGCAGGGTGATGGTGACTGGTTCCACCTGTAGTTGGCCCACATCAAAAGGGGTGTGAGTCCATATACTTTCATCTATGGTGGAGATCAATGCTTTGGTAGATGGGTGGTCAGTGTATGGCTTACCATGGTGTCTTGGCAGGGTAAGTCGTTCCGGAAGACAGTGTTCTTCAGTGTCAATAGTCATGAACCTCCACATGTTTTCAGTGGTGGCCTTTTGTATCCCCGGTGTCTGGGTGGGTTCCCATTGAAGTTTGGATGCTCGTCTGATCATAGGGCCCAGGCTCCTTGCTTCAAAACCGTTTCCCACTGCCAGTGTAACATGGGGAGCTGACTCCTCCCCTAGTAGGTACCAGGATTTCAGATGAGGTGGTAAGATGACTGGTGCTGCTACTCCTTCTTGTCCACACACAATGGTGCAACACCTGATGGATGGCGTTAGGTGCATCATGTTCTCATCCCAGTCATCGGTGTATGTGTTCTCGTCATTTTCTGTTACATTCAGTGTACAGTGGATTTCAGCTTGTGGGGTCTTGTATGGGTGTAATGCATAGATCTGTGATTTCAGTTGATTGAACTTAAACTGGACCTCCGGGGTCCCTGGACCTGTTTCAATGCATTTCAGCCAATAGATTTCTTGCGTTGCTGACAACACAGAGGTTGGAATGATGGGTAGCATTAGTATTTTGACGGGATGATTTGGTGTTGAGGGAATAGGATCAATGGAGACCTCCACGCCCTTCTCAGTGAGGTAAATTGAACATTTTAGTTTGCACAATAGATCCCTTCCTAGGAGGTTGATTGGACAATTGGGACAGTATAGGAACTGATGCTTCAAATTGGAAGGGCCCCATGAGAAAAGCAATGGAATGGTCTTGTTTTGTGCTTCGGGTGTTCCTGATACCCCCACCACCTGTATTGTTTCCGAAGAGAGTGGTTGACGAGATCTTATGGCAGAATACGTACATCCTGTATCTACCAAAAATTGGTGGGTCACTCCCTCCACCTCACACATGATAGTTGGTTCGGTGTGGAGTGGAAAATGTTGACCCCCATTCTCGTTCTGTGGTGGTGGGCAGCTTCAGGGCCATGGGGCATATTCATCTGACATGCCCTGGAAAGGAGGAGGTGGTTGCTGATTTGGGTCTGGGTTTGGGTGATTGTATGCAGGTTGCTGGGCTGCACGTGGTTGGTACATCATTGGCCTGACTCCTCCACGTCCTCTTGGGGTGGTTTGTAGTGCCCGATTGGCCATCCAGTAATGTTGGGTCGGTGTCAATGGGTATGGGCACTGACGTGCCATATGTCCAGTTTGTTTACAATTGTAGCAGTTCATTGGTCGTGCTTGTCCTGTCCCCCAGGGTGATGGGTAACGTGGTTGTTGTCCCCATGTTGAAGGATAACCTTGTTGTGTTGGTTGATAGTATGGTGGGGTGACCATGGGTAATGGCTGATCCAGGAGTTGTGATGGTAGGGGAGGTCCCTGTGGGGTTGACATGGGGGGTTGTTGTTGCTGTATCATTTGTGAAACCGTTTTTTCAACGATTTGTGAGATGTCTGGTTGATCTTCAGCCACCATCTGTTTCTTGGGTTTTTCCCCTTTCTGGGCCTCTTTCAGTTGTAGTTTCAAAAGTTGTACCTGTAGGGACTGGACTTGTGTTTCAGCCCCTCCCTTATCCTTGTTGTATTGGGTGATGTGGTGATGCACATGGGAGTTGAACTGAGCCTGGGGAAGTGCCATTAACCCCACAGTGCCTCTGAGTTTGGTACGGACCTCGTTTGGAGCTCCGCTCACCACCATCTCCTTCCACATGCTGACCGTAGTGGCAGTGTGGTCATATGGTTCTTCGTGGACAGTTCTCCATGTGGTTTTTGCTCTGTCGAGGTAGGCTGCCGGTTGTTCCCCTGGATTGATGGTGAATGATGAAAGGGTTGCATGGTTTCGTTCTGTGGGATATGCCCTTCTCAACACTGCCCACAATTGTGCTCGGAAGTCTCCCTGGGCCAGTGCAGCTGGGGCTGTGGCAAGATCTGCATCTCTTATCAAAGCACTCATGGTGGTATGGTCTGTTGCTCTAGCCAGAAGGGCCCTCATGTCACCTAGACAGAGCCGTAGACCTGAAGTCAGTGTTTGCAGTTGAAGGAGCCATGCAGAGACACCCCCATGCAGGCTGGGTAATTGTTCCATCAAAGTGGTAAGGTCTGTCATTTTCCAGGGTTGGTATTCTTCATGCCCTCCGTCTGCAGTGGGCCTCAACGGCATCTGCATCTCCGACCCTCCCCGTCCTCCATGTTGGGGATCCCAGTCTGCCCTGGACGAGACACCCCTGCTGCTCTGTTCCCTGAGACGTACGGACTGTCTAATAGGTTCGACCAAATCCGTCACCTTCCCCATCATTACCCCTTTTATATGGTACGAGCCCCCTCCACGTTCAGCATCTTCTAACATAGATTTGGCCAGTGCCACTGAGTCCTTGAGGTCTCGCTCCACCTCCTCTTCATCTTGTCCTGATCTGTTCTCACCTCCATCGTCCTTGCTGTGGTTTCCTCTTAATGAGGCCCCAGAGGAACATTGTCCTGGTGGCGACCATGACCCTTCAGTGACTGTTTGACTATCCCCCCGTGTTCTGCTTCTAAACCAGTCTGGGTTTGGAGTGGAAGAAAACTGAATCAGCTCTCTGTCTTCTTTCATCAAAGGGCCTGGTTGAGACCCACCACCCCGTCCTTGTGGATAGGTAAATAGAGAGCCACCATGTCCCTGTAGTGAGGCGGGGTTCGAACCCCCCCCACGTCCCTGTGTGTACGCTCTATCCCTTTCCTCCCTTTCTCGATGATCAGGCCTCTCTTCACACATGAGTTGCCCTTCTTGGATCCCCAAAGTCATGTTACCTTTTAGGTGTCCTTCATGCACCACAAACACCGGTGCCTGTATCACAGCAGGGGTCAGAAAAGGATTTTGAGGGAGGTGGGTGAATGGATTTTGAGAATAGGGAGGTGGTGTTATTTTCTCTCCCTGTGGCAGTTCCGGGTATAGTTGGGTTGGGGCCGATGGGGCGACTGTGGTGGTAGGTGGGGCGTCATTATTGTTGGGCCTGCCCTCTTTGGTGTCAGTTGGGGCTTCAGTGACCACCCCCATCATGTCAGGTTTTCTGTATGGGAGAGCCCTTCGGATTTCCTCAATTGCCCACGATCCGACTTTCAGCTCAGCCTCTGCTCTTTCTCTATGCTTTGTTCCTTCCTTCTTAAATAAGTGACTCTTATTCTTTTCAACTTCACTTTCTATGCCTTCCTTCACTACTTCCTCTAATTCTTTCTCCATAGTGAGGAGTTGCCCTTTTGATGGGCCGCCCCACTAAGGTAACCTGCCTGCGTCCATTTTAGCCTCACTTCTTCCCATACTTTTTTTATGGCTTTATATTGTATTTTCCCCCCTGCTCTGTCCTTCATTCTCTGATCTAAGTATTCATTAAATTTGTGTTTGGGGACGGTGGTCGTGGCCATTTTTGTCGTTAAGTTATGTCTGGGTCTATACTATTTTGGTGCACTTAGCCCGTCACTTGATCGAAACCAGCGATGTAATTTCCGTATCTTCAGTAAATTTTTCCGTTTTCCAACAATATTTCAGCTATATCCTTTTGGAACAATATATTAGTATATTCAAGCGCTCCCAAAATAATTGAAATAATATCCTTAGGAACTATTTTTCAAAAGATATTATTGTTATTCGCTTATTCGATTAATTAAATATTTTGCCAAAACATTTCAGAAATTTCCTTTTGGAACAATATATCAGTGAATTCAAGCGCTTCTATAATAATTGGAATGGCAATTTTAGGAACTTTTATTCAAAAGTTATTATTAATTTTAACTTTTTCGATTAATTTTAACTTTTTCGATTAATTAAATACTTTGCCAAAACATTTCAGAAATATCCTTTTGGGACAATATACTAGTATATTCTAGCGCTTCTAAAATAATTATTTAATTAATTCTAGGACTCATTTTTCTCAAAAAATATTATTATTACAATATTCAACTAATTAATTAAATACTTTCCCAAAGTATTTCAAACGTGTCCTTTTGGGACAATATATTAGTGTATCCTAGCGCTTCTAGAATAATTATCAAATGATTTCTAGTCCTTAAGGCAAACCCAGCAGCACGAGAGGGAAAAAATCAAGTCAACTTATCAGCACAAAATAGCTGCTTCACAACAGCCCACACATTTTGACTCGGCGGTCACTTCCAACACAGCCTCAATTTAGCATATGGCTAATTAGTAGCAATCGGTCTCGTGGAACGTTCAATCACTCACATTAATTTGGAGAGTTTCAGGTTTAATACCATCACTCCTAGTTCAAGCTTAGATTTATCACCGATGCTCCTAGTGGAAGAATATTTCGACTAGTCCCAGATTACTAATGCGACTTGAATCCCGAAACGCCAAGCTTAGATTTATCACCGATGCTCCTAGTGGGGTGCCATTTCCACTAGCCCCAGATTACTAATACGACTTGAACAGATTACATTACATTTCAACACTTCATCAAGCTTAGATTTATCCCCGATACTCCTAGTTGAAGAACAATTCAACCAGTTCCAGATTACTAATACGACTTGAACAGCATCAAGCTTAGATTTATCCCCGATACTCCTAGTTGAAGAACAATTCAACTAGTTCCAGATTACTAATTCGACTTGATTTTATACTTCGCAGATATCTTTACACAATGCCTTCGGTTACGGACAGTTTTCACATAAAATTTAACAATAATCCATACTCGCCTTCAGAAACACTGATCTTAATTTGGGTAATGACTATAATATAATATGCAGATTTCGATTTAACAGGTACTGCTTACCTCTTTATTTGTCGAGCTCTTTGATCAGTATCCTGAAGTGGGCTGAATCACCGAATCTCTCCTGATTTCCAGTCACCCCTCCTTCTCGAATCTTTCTCCAACCCGTCTCCTCTCTCTTTACTTTCTATGGACCGAATTCAAAGGATTTTAACGAACCATCCTCTGCATACCAAGTTTGTTAGTAAAACAGTTACTAGAGACAGGAGATCAAGTTGAGACATAGGACGAGGTGTATAATTGTAGAATAAGGCAGTTTTATTCAAGTGTAAAAATATCAGGCAAAGCGTGCAGCACGGCCCCTTCTGTCTGATTCGTATGGAATCGTCGGAAAAAGAGAGCGCTAAACATATTGTACAGCTTTATATATGCATTGAATGAAGTAGGTTGATCTGGTAGTCTGGCCTTCTGATTGGTCGATCTGGGTCGTGGGTAGTCCTGTTCGGACCTGGTGTCGACGTTCCATTGGCTTTTAACATAGTTCTTTGTCTTGAGTTCCAACTTCGAATATAGTGTGTGTGTGTGGTTGTGTGTGTGGAGTTGTTTTAACAGAGACTTGTTCATGGGGGAGGGGAGTTGTGTGTGTCTGTGGTTGGTGTCTAATGAGACCAGCATATGTCCAAGGGAAAACGGGGGTGTGTGTATTTTGTATAAAAGATGGCTTATGTTGAGAAGTTGTTATTACAAGTTTCCAGTATCTATTACAATTTCTTACACTGTCAAAATCCACGCCATAATAGCAAACACGTTGCTTCTAAGAGACCAGGTTTTGGTTGGTCTTAAATATCCCACCAGCTCTGCCTGAAATTGGCACTTTGGCGCACATTTTTAACAACACACCTCAGATATTGCCACCACTCACACCTCAGCGCAAGCGAGTTCATATAAGACAGGTAAATGACCAATTCTGGTGCTAAGGTTTGAAAACAGAAGAGTGCCAGTTTTAACCGGTAAAATAGAGCCCGAGTCCAAAAATAAACACAACATTCAAATTTTAATACAGACGATTTTAATTGCAAAGGAGAAAATATAACAAAAATGATAGGATGATACTACTAAGTGACTACTACTAATGATGTGTGTAGTAATGATTTCAATCTTTTTTTTTTATGCAGGCAAAATGGCCAGTGTTCATATTAAGTCAACATGTTACTTTCTCAGATGGCATTGGTTGTTTTTCTTGCTTAGATGTACTGGTCTGACATTTCATCAAAATACGTCAGTTATAAAGTTGTAAGCTGTTACAAAAAGTAGCCGAGCTGATACACCACCTTTTTTTACATAAGGCAGCTGCACTAATGATTAAGGTCACAGAATTAACAGTAAAGGTTCCCTCTTTAATATCCTCTTGCAGGTAATCCAAGGATAAGAACGTTCTTCACTGTTGTCAGTGGCAATACCTTGGATTCTCATAAGGACTTTTTGAAGCAACTCACCATGCAACAAGACTTTACTGAAGTGTGGACCCCGGAGAAGAGTGATGTCATCATAACTTTCTGTCCTATCGTCAGTCGTGCTGGGACTGATATTGAAGCAGCACTGCAGAAGATCCCAAGTAACGAAGCAAAGTTATTGACATATACTGTATATCTGAAATGTTATATATCAAATCCATGTCAGTGTTGACCTATGTATTCTAGCAAGATGCTAATTATCTGAATGCTTTATTTGTTAAATGCTAAACATTGTTTTGTCACTCTCTATACAGCTGGTAAACGTGTTGTTTTGGTGGTGCTGCATCATACCTTCAACCCAGACTGCACAGTACCTGACAGTAGCAGACTGGTGACCAGAGATGATATTCTAACAGTGGACTGTCTGTTCCATGAGAACCAGGGACTACTGGACTGTCCTCGCAATAAAGAAGCAGTCCGTACGATTTGGAGCCATCTGAAGATACAGCCAATGGTAATTCACCCTACCAACAACCTACCTGTACTAGTGGTACATTTCTCTCATACTCCCCATGCATACTTTTGTAATGTTTTTTTTATTGACCCATTCAAATGTGTCATATCACCTATACAGAGTCTGATAGTCTTAGAGTAATGATTGCTAGTTAAAAAAAGGTGAATACAGTGCATTCGGAAAGTATTCAGACCCCCACCCGGTTACTCAACCCTGCACCTTAGAGGCTGCTGCCCTTAGTACACAGACATGGAATCACTGGTCACTTTAATACTGGAACACTAGTCACTTTTATAATGTTTACATACTGCTTTACTCATTTCGTATGTACAGTGCGTTCGGAAAGTATTCCGACCCCTTCCCCTTTTCCACATTTTGTGAAGTTACAGCCTTATTCTAAAATTGATTAAATAAATGTTTCGCCTCATCAATGTACACAAAATACCCCATAATGACAAAGTGAAAACAGATTTAGACATTTTTGCTAATTTATTAAAAATACAAAACATAAATACCTTATTTACATGAGTATTCAGACCTTTTGCTATGAAACTCAAAATTGAGCTCAGGTGCATCCTGTTTCCATTGATCATCCTTGAGATATTTCCACAACTTGATTGGAGTCCACCTGTGTTGAATTCAATTGATTGGACATGATCTGGAAAGGCAGACACCTGTCTATATAAGGTCCCACAGTTGAAAGTGCATGTCAGAGCAAAAACCAAGGCATGAGGTCGAAGGAATTGTCCTTAGAGCTCCCAGACATGATTGTGTCGAGGCACAGATCTGTGGAGGGGTACCAAACACTTTATGCAGCATTGAAGGTCCCCAAGAACACAGTGGCCTCCATCATAATTAAATGGAAGACGTTTGGAACCACCAACACTCTTCCTGAGCTATTGGGGGAGAAGGGCCTTGGTCAGGGAGGTGACCAAGAATCCGATGGTCACTCTGACAGAGCTCCAGAGTTCCTCTGTGGAGATTGGAGAAACTTCCATTAGGACAACCATCTCTGCAGCACTCCACCAATCAGGCCTTTATGGTAGAGTGGCCAGATGGAAGCCACTCCTCAGTAAAAGGCACATGACAGCCTGCTTGGAGTTTGCCAAAAGGCACCTAAAGGACTGTCAGACCATGAGAAACAAGATCCTCTGGTCTGATGAAACCAAGATTGAACTCTTTGACCTGAATGCCAAGCGTCACGTCTGGAGGAAACCTGCCACCATCCCTACGGTGAAGCATGGTGGTGGCAGCATCATGATATGGGGATGTTTTTCAGTGGCAGGGACTGGGAGACTAGTTAGGATCGAGGGAAAGATGAACGGTGCAAAGTACAAAGTGGTCCTTGATGAAAACCTGCTCCAGAGCGCTCCGGACCTCAGACTGGGGGCGAAGGGCCACCTTCCAACAGGACACCAACCTTAAGCACACAGCCAAGACAACCCAGGATTGGCTTTGGGACAAGTCTCTGAATGTCCTTGAGTGGTCTAGCCAGAGCCCGGACTTAAACCCGATTGAACATCTCTGGAGAGACCTGAAAATAGCTGTGCAGCGACGCTCCCCATCCAACCTGACAGAGCTTGAGAGGATCTGCAGAGAAGAATAGAGAAACTCCCCAAATACAAGTGTGCCAAGCTTGTAGCGTCAAACCCAAGAAGACTACTGCTACACTCTGTACATCATATATGCATAGTCATATTAACCATACCTACATGTACAGTGGGGAGAACAAATATTTGATGCACTGCCGATTTTGCAGGTTTTCCTATCTACAAAGCATGTAGAGGTCTGTCATTTTTATCATAGGTACACTTCAACTGTGAGAGATGGAATCTAAAACCCCAAAGAATGATGTTTCCAACTCCATGCTTCACGGTTGGGATGATGTTATTGGGGTTGTACTCATCCTTCTTCTTCCTCCAAACACGGCGAGTGGAGTTTAGACCAAAAAGCTCTATTTTTGTCTCATCAGCCCACATGACCTTCTCCCATTCCTCCTCTGGATCATCCAGATGGTCATTGGCAAACTTCAGACGGACCTGAACATGCGCTGGCTTGAGCAGGGGGACCTTGTGTGCGCTGCAGGATTTTAATCCATGACGGCGTAGTGTGTTACTAATGGTTTTCTTTGAGACTGTGGTCCCAGCTCTCTTCAGATCATTGACCAGGTCCTGCCGTGTAGTTCTGGGCTGATCCCTCACCTTCCTCATGATCATTGATGCCCCACGAGGTGAGATCTTGCATAGAGCCCCAGACCGAGGGTGACTGACCGTCATCTTGAACTTCTTCCATTTTCTAATAATTGCGCCAACAGTTGTTGCCTTCTCACCAAGCTGCTTGCCTATTGTCCTGTAGCCCATCCCAGCCTTGTGCAGGTGTACAATTTTACCCCTGATGTCCTTACACAGCTCTCTGGTCTTGGCCATTGTGTAGAGGTTGGAGTCTGTTTGATTGAGTGTGTGGACAGGTGTCTTTTATACAGGTAACAAGTTCAAACAAGTGCAGTTAATACAGGTAATGAGTGGAGAACAGGAGGGCTTCTAAAATAAAAACTAACAGGTCTGTGAGAGCCGGAATTATTACTGGTTGGTAGGTGATCAAATACTTATGTCATGCAATAAAATGCAAATGAATTACTTAAAAATCATACAATGTGATTTTCTGGATTTTTGTTTTAGATTCCGTTGAAGTGTACCTATGATAAAAATTACAGACCTCTACATGCTTTGTAAGTAGGAAAACCTGCAAAATCGGCAGTGTATCAAATACTTGTTCTCCCCACTGTACATACTACCTCAATAAGCCTGACTAACTGGTGTCTGTATATAGCCTTGCTACTGTTATTTTCAAATGTCTTTTTACTGTTGTTTTATTTCTTTACTTACCTACACACACCTTTTTTTCACACTATTGGTTAGAACCTGTAAGTAAGCATTTCACTGTAAGGTCTACACCTGTTGTATTCGGCGCACGTGACAAATAAACTTTGATTTGAATCGAGGCTGTAAATCGCTGCCAAAGGTGCTTCAACAAAGTACTGAGTAAAGGGTCTGAATACTTATGTAAATGTGATATTTCAGTTTTGTATTTTTATACATTTGCAAACATTTCAAAAAAACAGTTTTTGCTCTGTCGTTATGGGATATTGTGCGTAGATTGATGAGGATTTTTTCTTTTTTTTAATCAATTTTAGAATAAGCTGTAACGTAACAAAATGTGGGAAAAGTCAAGGGGTCCGAATACTTTCTGAATGCACTGTAAGTCCTGAAAAACTTTGAGTAGAGTAATAAGTATTCTCATTTCAGCCATTGCTTCATTGCTGAAGATATTAGCATAGTTGTACAGTTAGGGTACAAAGTTTATAATCAATTCTTATCAGGTCAGTATACTTTCATAGAGTTGTGCGGGATACATTTTTGTTGTACAGTAATTTTTGAAAGTTTTTCTCTGTTGCAGCTGGAACCACTAAAAGGTACTGTAAATACTACTTCTATCATGTTAAGGAAACATCCATTTACGGAAATTTTAAACAATGTTACTCACTTTTTTCTGCGTTGGCATTACTCAAAGTTTTAAAGATGAGAAATCACTGAGAATCAGACTCCTCTTTTGGTACTCTGGCATAGCAGAGTTTATTATAGTGATTAAGAAGTGTAACTCACCTCCAGTTTTCAAACATTTGGTTCATAGCCACTGCCTACAATATTCCAGTTACATATTCTAAATATAGTGCTGTGAAAAAGTATTTGCCCCCTTCCTGATTTCTTATTTTTTTGCACATTTGTCGCACTTAAATGTTTCAGATCATCAAACAAATTTAAATATTACACAAAGATAACCCAAGTAAACACAAAATGCAGTTTTTAAGTGATGATTTTATTTATTAAGAGAAAAAATCTCTGAACCTTCATGGCCCTATGTGACAAAGTAACTGCCCCCTAAACCTAATAACTGGTTGTTCCACCCTTAGCAGCAACAACTGCAATCAAGTGTTTGCGATAACTGGCAATGAGTCTTTCACATCGCTGGAGGAATTTTGGCCCACTTCTTTGCAGAATTTTTTTAATTCAGCCACATTGGAGGGCTTTCGTGCATGAACCGCCTTTTTAAGGTCACGCCACAGCATCTCAATCGGATTCAAGTCCGGACTTTGACTAGGCCACTCCAAAACCTTCATTTTGGGTTTTTTAAGCCATTCAGAGGTGGACTTCCTGGTGTGTTTTGGATCATTGTCCTGCTGCAGAACCCAAGTGCGCTTCAGCTTGAGGTCATGAACAGATGGCTGGACATTCTCCTTCAGGATTTTTTGGTAGAGAGCAGAATTCATGGTTCCATCAATCACAGCAAGTCATCCAGGTCCTGAAGCAGCAAAGCAACCCCAGACCATCACACTACCAACACCATATTTGACTGTTGGTATGATGTTCTTTTTCTGAAATTCTGTGTTATTTTTACGCCAGATGTAATGGGACGCACACCTTTTGTCTCGTCAGTCCACAGAATATTTCCCCAAAAGTCTTGGGGATCATCAAGATGTTTTTTGCCAAAAGTGAGATGAGCCTTTGTTCTTTTTGGTCAGCAGGGGTTTTCGCCTTGGAACTCTGCCATGGATGCCATTTTTGCCCAGTCTCTTTCTTATGGTTGAGTCATGAACACTGACCTTAACTGAGGCAAGTGAGGCCTGCAGTTCTTTTGATGTTGTGGGTTCTTTTGTGACCTCTTGGATGAGTCGTCGCTGCGCTCTTGGGGTAATTTTGGTAGGCCGGCCACTCCTGGGAAGGTTCACCACTGTTCCAAATCTTCTCCATTTATGGATAATGGCTCTCACCGTGGTTCGATGGAGTCCCAAAGCTTTAGAAATGGCTTTGTAACCCAGCCAGACTGATAGATGTCAATTACTTTGTTTCTCATCTGTTCCTGAATTTCTTTGGATCGCGACATGATGTCTTGCTTTTTGAGATCTTTTGGCCTACTTCACTTTGTCAGACAGGTTCTATTTAAGTGATTTGATGATTCAACAGGTCTGGCAGTAATCAGGCCTGGGTGTGGCTAGTGAAATTGAACTCAGCTTTCCAAGAAATTTGATTAACACAGTAAATTCATGATTTAACAAGGGGGGGCAATTACTTTGTCACATAGTGCCATGAATCATACATCAAACACATGGTTTCCATTTGCTCCATCCTAGCCATTATTTTGAGCCGTCCTCCCCTCAGCAGCCTCATGTGTGTCATCACTTAAACTTGCTGACTTCAAATGGTTATCTTGTCATTGTACCATCTTATTATTTTGCAGGCAAAGGAATACCCAATCAATTGGCAGAGGATGGATGACCGAAAAAGGGAAGATAGGGAAGATATGGGATCCAAATTGACCAGGATATTAATCTTTGGTTCTGATCCCTTGTCATCTGAAGAGGACACAGCAAGTGCAGAGCGACACTTTGCTCAGCAGTATCCTGACATGTCAGTACTGTCTGATAATGTATTCAACTTCAATTGTGACTCACCACCTGGATTCGGTCTTATGTAGCAACATTGGATTTTTTTTTTTTTTTTTTTACATTGGATAAAAGTAGAGACTCTGAGATAAAAAATTGCGTATTATACACTGCATTTGAGGAAACAATGGGAAAGTGATTCTGCCTTGAAAGTTGATCAACTTGTAAACTCACCTTCGAGAAAACCGTCTTTCAATGTTTTGGTACTACTATTGGAGAGCCCTTCTTTGTCTACACCCATTCAGCATTGTTGACACCCTCTTAAGCCTCTTGAAAATGACCATAATTACTATGGTCCTTTTCAGGAGGCCCTGGGATACCTTGTAAACACAACAGAGAGATGTGCTGCTAGTTAGTGCTGCTGAGATTTCTGTGATATACAAGTAATACACCTCCATACACTAACACCAAAGTGAAGAACATACAACATTCAAAACAACATTTTAGACAGTTTAGGGAACCAAGACGAACATTTCACATAAGACATGAACAATGAACAATAATTAACAGTGGCGGAGGAGGGAGAGGGAGTGGGGGAGGAGGGAGAGGGGTTGAATTGATCAGTTGGAGATGAGATTCAGATGATCATGAACCATTGAACATCTTTGCCAGCTGTCCAATTTAATTAATTAATATGTGTTGGGAGTATACATGACAATATACCTAAGAAATATGGGCAGCAAAGTTATCCAAACAATAAAATTACTTTCACTTGTAACTTTATTCTTACAAATGTATGGGGTGATCACATCAAAGCAAAGTAGCAGTTACTGAAATTATCACACTCATGGATAAAGCACAAGACATGAAATACATTTGATTTTATTTACACCAACTGACATAAGTGCAATTTGCGGTTGCCATATCAACAGAGTTCATTGGAATTTGCCTCAGTGCAGCTCAAACTAACAAAAACAGTAGAAGAGTAAAAACAGTATCACAAAAGAAAATACAAAACATCCATAAAAGCATAAATATTTGATGATCTCGAGGGCCTCTGTACATAAACTCAGCAAAAAAAGAAACGTCCCTTTTTCAGGACCCTGTCTTTCAAAGATAATTCGTAAAAATCCAAATAACTTCACAGATCTTCATTGTAAAGGATTTAAAACTTCCTTAGGGCTAGGGGGCATTATACTGAATTTCTGCCTGACTGATGTGCCCAAAGTAAACTGCCTGTTACTCAGCCCAGAAGCTAGGATATGCATACAATTGGTAGAATTAGATAGAAAACACTTTGAAGTTTCTAAAACTGTTAAAATAATGTATGTGAGTATTACAGAATTGATATGGCAGGTGAAAACTCGAGGAAAATCCATCCGGAAATAATTTATTTTGAAGGTCACAGGCCTTTCCAATGAAAGTCTATGGGTCTATATATATAAATTCCTCCCAGATTGCAGTACCTATGGCTTCCACTAGATGTCAACAGTCTTTATACAGGGTTTCAGGCTTGTTTCTTGAAAAACGAACAACTAATAGTAGTTTTCCAAAGTGACCTCAATGGGAAAAGTAAGCTTTTGGCATGCGTGAATGAGGGTGCGCTCTTCGTTATTTTCCTTTCCTATTGAACACCGTTCTTTCCGTCTGAAATATTATCGTTTATTTACATATTAGGGTACCTGAAGATTGGATAGAAACATTGTTTGACTTGTATGGACGAAGTTTACCGGTAGATTTTTACTGAAATCAATGGCGCCAACGAATCTGACTTTTTTGGATATAAACAAGTATAAAGAAGAACTTTATCAAACAAAATGAACACTCATTGTGTAGCTGGGACCCTTGGGATTGCAAACAGAGGAAGATCTTCATAGGTAAGTGATTTATTTAATCGCTATTTGTGATTTTTGTGAAGCAGGTGCTGGTTGAAAAAGTATTTTGATGTGGGGCGCTGTCCTCAGATAATCGCATGGTATGCTTTCGCCATCAAGCCTATTTGATATCTGACAACGCAGTTGGATTAACAAGAAGTTACGCTTTTAAATGATATAAGACACATGAATGTTTAATATTACGATTTTGACATTTGAATTTAGCGCCCTGCAATTTCACTGGATGTGATCCCGCTAGCGGAACACCTAGCCTTAAGAGTAAACACTGTTTCCCATGCTTGTTCAATGAACCATAAACAATTAATGAACATGCACCTGTGGAACGGTCGTTAAGACACTAACAGCTTACAGACAGTAGGCAATTAAGGTCACAGTTATGAAAACATAGGACACTAAAGAGGCCTTTCTACTGACTGAAAAAAAAGAAAGATGCCCAGGGTCCCTGCTCATCTGCGTGAATGTTCCTTAGGCATGCTGCAAGGAGGCATGAGGACTGCAGATGTGGCCAGGGCAATACATTGCAATGTCCGTACTGTGAGACGCCTAAGACAGCGCTACAGGGAGACAGGACGGACAGCTGATCGTCCTCGCAGTGGCAGACCATGTGTAACAACACCTGCACAGGATCGGTACATCCGAACATCACACCTGCGGGACAGGTACAGGATGGCAACAACAACTGCCCGGTCACCGGTCACTTCCGGGTTGGAGCGAGCGGTCGCATTTCACACTTCGCGCCGCTGGTAGTATTACTTTTCATTACATTTCATTATAGTACAACGGTTTGATTTGTCTGATCTTAGCAATTCTTTTTAGCTAGCTACATAGCCGTCTTTGTATCAAAGATAATTGTGTAGTTTATCGTAATTATTGTAATTATCGTAATTCGTCGTCCTAACGTAGTCAACACTGCTATCTGGCCAGCAGCTAGCCAGCTAGCCAACGTCCACCGTCTACCGAATAGCAGCACTGTAGAAACTATTACATTCAACGGAGCGACTTGATTAGTGTAGTGTTAGCTAGCTACATAGTTGTCTTTGCTGTCTTCGTAATTTACCGAGGTTAGCTAGCCAGCTATTTGTCGTCCCTCTTAACGTAGGAAACACTGCTAGCTAGCCAGCAGCTAGCCAGCAGCTAGCCAGCTAGCCAACGTCTACCGAACAGCAGCACTGTAGAAACTATTACATTCAACGGAACGACTTGATTACCGTAGTGTTAGCTAGCTACATAGTTGTCTTTGCTGTCTTCGTATCCAAGATAATTGTGTAGTTTAGAGTGTGTAGTTTAGTTTAGAGTAATTATCGTAATTTACCGAAGTTACCTAGCCAGCTATTTGTCGTCCCTCTTAACGTAGGAAACACTGCTAGCTAGCCAGCAGCTAGCCAGCTAGCCACCGTCTACCGAATAGCAGCACTGTAGAGACTATTACATTTACATTACATTACAACGGAACGACTTGGTTAGTGTAGTGTTAGCTAGCTACATAGTTGTCTTTGCTGTCAAGATAATTGTGTAGTTTTGAGTAATTGTCTAGGTTACCTAGCCAGTTACCGAGGCTACCTAGCCAGCTACACTTTCAAACTAAGTCAACAACGCAGCCACTGCTAGCTAGCCTACTTCAGCAGCACTGTATCATTTTAGTCAATAAGATTTCTTGCAACGTAAGTTTAACTTTCTGAACATTCGAGACGTGTAGTCCACTTGTCATTCCAATCTCCTTTGCATTAGCGTAGCCTCTTCTGTAGCCTGTCAACTATGTGTCTGTCTATCCCTCTTCTCTCCTCTCTGCACAGACCACACAAACGCTTCACACCGCGTGGCCGCTGCCTGGTGGTCCCAGCGCGCACGACCCACGTGGAGTTCCAGGTCTCCGGCAGCCTCTGGAACTGCCAATCTGCGGCCAACGAGGCAGAGTTCATCTCAGCCTATGCTTCCCTCCAGTCCCTCGACTTCTTGGCACTGACGGAAACATGGATTACCACAGATAACACTGCTACTCCTACCGCTCTCTCCTCGTCTGCCCACGTGTTCTCGCACACCCCGAGAGCTTCTGGTCAGCGGGGTGGTGGCACTGGGATCCTCATCTCCCCCAAGTGGACATTCTCTCTTTCTCCCCTGACCCATCTGTCTATCGCCTCCTTTGAATTCCATGCTGTCACAGTTACCAGCCCTTTCAAGCTTAACATCCTTATAATTTATCGCCCCCCAGGTTCCCTTGGAGAGTTCATCAATGAGCTTGACGCCTTGATAAGCTCCTTTCCTGAGGATGGCTCACCTCTCACAGTTCTGGGTGACTTTAACCTCCCCACGTCTACCTTTGACTCATTCCTCTCTGCCTCCTTCTTTCCACTCCTCTCCTCTTTTGACCTCACCCTCTCACCTTCCCCCCCTACTCACAAGGCAGGCAATACGCTTGACCTCATCTTTACTAGATGCTGTTCTTCCACTAATCTCATTGCAACTCCCCTCCAAGTCTCCGACCACTACCTTGTATCCTTTTCCCTCTCGCTCTCATCCAACACTTCCCACACTGCCCCTACTCGGATGGTATCGCGCCGTCCCAACCTTCGCTCTCTCTCCCCCGCTACTCTCTCCTCTTCCATCCTATCATCTCTTCCCTCTGCTCAAACCTTCTCCAACCTATCTCCTGATTCTGCCTCCTCAACCCTCCTCTCCTCCCTTTCTGCATCCTTTGACTCTCTATGTCCCCTATCCTCCAGGCCGGCTCGGTCCTCCCCTCCTGCTCCTTGGCTCGACGACTCATTGCGAGCTCACAGAACAGGGCTCCGGGCAGCCGAGCGGAAATGGAGGAAAACTCGCCTCCCTGCGGACCTGGCATCCTTTCACTCCCTCCTCTCTACATTCTCCTCTTCTGTCTCTGCTGCTAAAGCCACTTTCTACCACTCTAAATTCCAAGCATCTGCCTCTAACCCTAGGAAGCTCTTTGCCACCTTCTCCTCCCTCCTGAATCCTCCTCCCCCTCCCCCCTCCTCCCTCTCTGCGGATGACTTCGTCAACCATTTTGAAAAGAAGGTCGACGACATCCGATCCTCGTTTGCTAAGTCAAACGACACCGCTGGTTCTGCTCACACTGCCCTACCCTGTGCTTTGACCTCTTTCTCCCCTCTCTCTCCAGATGAAATCTCGCGTCTTGTGACGGCCGGCCGCCCAACAACCTGCCCGCTTGACTCTTCTCCAGACCATTTCCGGAGACCTTCTCCCCTACCTCACCTCGCTCATCAACTCATCCTTGACCGCTGGCTACGTCCCTTCCGCCTTCAAGAGAGCGAGAGTTGCACCCCTTCTGAAAAAACCTACACTCGATCCCTCTGATGTCAACAACTACAGACCAGTATCCCTTCTTTCTTTTCTCTCCAAAACTCTTGAACGTGCCGTCCTTGGCCAGCTCTCCTGCTATCTCTCTCAGAATGACCTTCTTGATCCAAATCAGTCAGGTTTCAAGACTAGTCATTCAACTGAGACTGCTCTTCTCTGTGTCACGGAGGCGCTCCGCACTGCTAAAGCTAACTCTCTCTCCTCTGCTCTCATCCTTCTAGACCTATCGGCTGCCTTTGATACTGTGAACCATCAGATCCTCCTCTCCACCCTCTCCGAGTTGGGCATCTCCGGCGCGGCCCACGCTTGGATTGCGTCCTACCTGACAGGTCGCTCCTACCAGGTGGCGTGGCGAGAATCTGTCTCCGCACCACGTGCTCTCACCACTGGTGTCCCCCAGGGCTCTGTTCTAGGCCCTCTCCTATTCTCGCTATACACCAAGTCACTTGGCTCTGTCATATCCTCACATGGTCTCTCCTATCATTGCTATGCAGACGACACACAATTAATCTTCTCCTTTCCCCCTTCTGATAACCAGGTGGCGAATCGCATCTCTGCATGTCTGGCAGACATATCAGTGTGGATGACGGATCACCACCTCAAGCTGAACCTCGGCAAGACGGAGCTGCTCTTCCTCCCGGGGAAGGACTGCCCGTTCCATGATCTTGCCATCACGCTTGACAACTCCATTGTGTCCTCCTCCCAGAGCGCTAGGAACCTTGGCGTGATCCTGGACAACACCCTGTCGTTCTCAACCAACATCAAGGCGGTGACCCGTTCCTGTAGGTTCATGCTCTACAACATTCGCAGAGTACGACCCTGCCTCACACAGGAAGCGGCGCAGGTCCTAATCCAGGCACTTGTCATCTCCCGTCTGGATTACTGCAACTCGCTGTTGGCTGGGCTCCCTGCCTGTGCGATTAAACCCCTACAACTCATCCAGAACGCCGCAGCCCGTCTGGTGTTCAACCTTCCCAAGTTCTCTCACGTCACCCCGCTCCTCCGCTCTCTCCACTGGCTTCCAGTTGAAGCTCGCATCCGCTACAAGACCATGGTGCTTGCCTACGGAGCTGTGAGGGGAACGGCACCTCCGTACCTTCAGGCTCTGATCAGGCCCTACACCCAAACAAGGGCACTGCGTTCATCCACCTCTGGCCTGCTCGCCTCCCTACCTCTGAGGAAGTACAGCTCCCGCTCAGCCCAGTCAAAACTGTTCGCTGCTCTGGCACCCCAATGGTGGAACAAACTCCCCCACGACGCCAGGTCAGCGGAATCAATCACCACCTTCCGGAGACACCTGAAACCCCACCTCTTTAAGGAATACCTAGGATAGGATAAAGTAATCCTTCTAACCCCCCCCCCCCCCCCCTTAGAGTTAGATGCACTATTGTAAAGTGGTTGTTCCACTGGACATCATAAGGTGAATGCACCAACTTGTAAGTCGCTCTGGATAAGAGCGTCTGCTAAATGACTTAAATGTAATGTAAATGTAAACTGCCCGAGTTACACCAGGAGCGCACAATCCCTCCATCAGTGCTCAGACTGTCCGCAATAGGCTGAGAGGCTGGACTGAGGGCTTGTAGGCCTGTTGTAAGGCAGGTCCTCACCAGATATCACCGGCAACAACATCGCCTATGGGCACAAACCCACCGTCGCTGGAACAGACAGAACTGGCAAAAAGTGCTCTTCACTGACGAGTCGCGGTTTTGTCTCACCAGGGGTGGTGGTCGGATTCGCGTTTATCGTCGAAGGAATGACCGTTACACCGAGGCCTGTACTCTAGAGCGGGATCGATTTGGAGGTGGAGGGTCTGTCATGGTCTGGGGCGGTGTGTCACAGCATCATCGGACTGAGCTTGTTGTCATTGCAGGCAATCTTAACGCTGTGCGTTACAGGGAAGACGTCCTCCTCTTTCATGTGGTACCCTTCCTGCAGGCTCATCCTGACATGACCCTCCAGCATGACAATGCCACCAGCCATACTGCTCGTTCTGCATGACAATGCCAACAGCCATACTGCTGACAATGCCACCAGCCATACTGCTAATTTTGTGCGCGATTTCCTGCAAGACAGGAATGTCAGTGTTCTGCCATGGCCAGCGAAGAGCCCAGATCTCAATCCCAGTGAGCACGTCTGGGCGATGTTCGATCGGAGGGTGAGGGCTAGGGCCATTCCCCCCAGAAATGTCACGCCTCTGCTGGTTCGTTGGGATGTTACGCCCAGCCGGCTTGTCCAGCGGCTGTGCCTCGGCCATCCTGTCAGGCTCGCCCAGGTTGGGCGCCGGGTGGCGCCCCTCTCCCTCCCTGGCGCTCGAGGGCTGCCCAGCATCACACACTCCTGCCACCATCATTACGCACACCAGCTTCCCTCGTCACGCGCCTCAGCGATTCATTGGACTCACCTGGACTCAATCACCTGTGTTATTACCTCCCCTATATCTGTCTGTTCCCCAGCTCTATTCCCCGCTTCTGCATTTATTGTTGTTTATTGTCGTATGTTGTTGTGCTACCCGGTTCGCTGTTACCCGCTGTTCCTGTCCTGTTCCATGTCTGTGCAAAATGTAATTGCTCACTCTCCGTACCTGCTTCTCTAATCCAACGTTGTTTCTTACAGTGGGAGGAAGCTACTAGACTATTGAGACACAGCCACAGTGTGTGTCATCAAGGAGAGGTGTTGAAGGTGCCCCCCAAGGGTTCGGCGAGAGGTGGAGGGGAAGAAGTCCTGGAGGCCGAACATGAAGATGCCGCTTGGTTTTCGTAGGAACTGCAAGAAAACGGCCATCATGACGCGGAACTCTGGGTGCTGACGCATGTACGAGGCCTTCAACTCTTCCTGTGAAACACACGTCAGGTCATGTATCTTAAACTTTGTCAGAGCACTCAGTCATTTTCTAAATATGTTGCTCTGTAATTAAGAGATTCACTGGATTTATGGTCCCGTGTGGCTCAGTTGGTAGAGCATGGCGCTTGCAACGCCAGGGTTGTGGGTTCATTCCCCACGGGGGGACCAGGATGAATATGTATGAACTTTCCAATTTGTAAGTCGCTCTGGATAAGAGCGTCTGCTAAATGACTTAAATGTAAATGTAATGTTGGAAACTTAGGGGTTGGTGGTTTAAGAGTAAGGGGCTAGGTGAGAGTAGGAGGTAATGGTAGGGTGTAGGGAAAGATGAATATGGCACCTTTCTGTCCAGGAACTTGGAGTGCAATTGCTTGTCCTCCTCTCACACCGGACATAACTTCTCAAACACTGGCTTATCCCCCCTCAACTCTGACACACAAACATGTAAATAGGGGAACATTACTAATAGTGTGTGCATGTCTGTGTACCTGTGTATGTGTTTACCTGTGTGTATTTGGGGCAGGAGCAGCAGGAGCCTCATGTTGACGGGAGAGCCCACCTGCACTCGGCTGGCCAGGTGCCTAAACAGGAACAGGATATGACATCACATAGGGAGAAAGAGATGGCAGGAGCAGTGGTGCCCTGTATGTCCCGGGTGCTGTAGGCCGGGTTACTGTAAAAACACTTTTTGACAACTGCTGGTGTAAAACAAAAGTGCCATATACAGTATAATTTTGCTTGATTGATTGATTGTATAAGTAGAAGGTATGTCCACTTACCCATTAGGTAGGAAGTAGCAGTGCCAACACTGCCAAGTGGCTGGTATGTCTTCCACTGAGTCTACCGTCCTCTCCACTCCAAACACCTCCACTACTTCCACTCCCACCGTCTGCTGTCTGCCGTCTTCCGTCTGCAACCCAACTCTCTCTGTCCACAGTTTGACGTGTTGGCCCACCAGACTCTTCGCATATTCGGGCGGAAGTGTCTGGGAACAAGTTTATATCAAACACAACTGAGAACACACATCCACTTCATAGAACAGTGAACACACTCTTATCTCTCACAAAAAACACACACTTTTATGAGTATTATGAGTGGGGCAGACTAAAACATGCACGCACGCACAGGCAAGGACACATGGACACACTCACAGATGTGTGTGTCCTGGTAAAAGGGGAGGAAGGTCATGTTTTTCAGGATGTTCTTCCTCAGAGGGAGCGGCATCAGAAGCAGCAGGCTAGAGCCCTCACACACTAACCTCTTCAGAGAGGACAGAGGGTATGACACACACATACATTTTGGAGTAACTTTTCTTTTCAATCAAATTCGAATATGTTTCTGAACAATTCTACATGAATTTAGATGGATCATCTTTAATGTACCTGAATAATGATGAGTGAGAAAGTTACAGACACACAAATATCATAGTCGCAATACATGCTGACCTCTAAACACTACAATAACAGGGGGGTTAGCATTTTTGGGGGGATATGATATTTGTGCGTCTAACTTTCTCACTCGATTCCTTCAGGATTATCAGTAATCATGGTAGCATCCACATTAATGTATTAGTTTTTAGAAAAATATTATATTCTTATTTACAATAAAAGTGACTCCAAAATGACACAATACATTATTTGCAATGTATTTCTATTGGGCACAAAGTCATCTGAAATACAACCAAAACAAACATCAAATGCATCCAACAAATTTGTATAGTCACTAGCTTGACATAGTCATTGTGTGCTACTGTATGAATATGGGACCAAATACTTAACTTTTTACATTCACTTACATGTGTATTAAAGTAGTATCTCAATACTGGGCCTATGTCCAAAAATGTGGATGAAAATACCTGCACATTAAAGTTAGACAGTCTGCACTTTCACCTCATAGTCATTGTATTATTCAAATTCAAAGTACTGGGGTACAGAGCCAAAACAACAACAAAGGGGTCACTGTCCCAATACACTGTCTACAGTTGTCAGATCTCCCCAAGGAGATGAGGGTGTGGAGTCAGGCGCAGGAGAAACAAGTTCAGAAGAAAAGGGCGTTTTATTCAACCAGCTCAAAAAATAACAGGACACCGTACTACAGCAGAAACCCCACTCAGACACAGTCCAGGGAAAAACCACTGTTAAACATGATCTAATGAAAACGAAACCCAAACTCACTGACAGTCAAACGAAAACAATCCCGCACAAAACCCCAAAGGAAATGTCGAGATAAATACCCCCTCTAATTAACCAAAATGAAACCAGGTGAAACACAAAACAGACATAACCAAAAGAAAAGGAAAAAGGATCAGTGGCAGCTAGTAGACCGGCGACGACGACCGCCGAGCGCCGCCCGAACAGGGAGAGGAGCCACCTTCGGTGGAAGTCGTGACAACAGTACATACATGCATATTTGTTTGAGATAAAGAGAATGATGATGAATAGATGGTGTAATGATATTAATCTCCAAATCTTTTTTTTATGCAGGACAGCGTTCATAGTACGTCAACATGTCACTGTCTCAATGTCATTGGTTACTTTTCTTGCATGAGTGTATTTGATGGAAACATGTAGCAAACCACAATTGCTTTTTGTTTAGTTGGTGTTCACATATCCAGTAGCTCTGTGTCATTGGGTCAAATGGAAGCCAAAATTAGGGCCTGGAATTAAATCTAAACTATAACCATTTTAACACAAGTTCTTGTTTACAAAGTACTGTCTGTGCACACTTCCTATTTTGAAAATTAGATAGATCTACCTGTGAGATGAGTCTACCTTGTAATAGATTTTAAAAGTACCAAAAACCATTCTGTGATTTTTATTTGACCATTGAGAAAATAGCTACTGTGTAAATACCACAATATTTCTAATAAAAAATAATGACTGCTTATGGCGGTGTAATGTGCTGGACCATTGTATGATGGTAATCAAAGTATATCAGTTGAAAAGTTAAATTCTGTCACAGGCAGCCAGACAGGATACGCCTTGACATCAGAGAGCATAAATAAATAAAATAATGTGTTTAACTGTTCAATCAGTAATTGTTTAATCCCTGCCGTGTAGAGATGGAGGAATATGAACACAAACTAAAGAAGAAGGACTTAATACCGGAGAAGAGGAATAAACAGCTTAAAGAATGAGAACGTCAAACAACTTCAGGAGAAACACACAACTGCATGATATGATCCAGCTACTGAGAGAGAAAGAGAGACCACTGGATAACACTGCCAATGAGTTGGAGAGAAGTAAGAGACAACTGGAGGCACTTGAAAACGAGCTGCAGAACCAAATCAGCCAAGTAGAGAACTTCTGAACTTCTACTGCAAGAAAAAGACAGAGAACTAGAAGAGAGGACCAGGAGACTGGGAGAGAAGGACCAACAACGTAAAGGAAAGAGACCTGCAGGACAGGAACTTCTACATATCGCTTATGCAGGACAAACACTGTAGAAAAGATGAAAGGAAAGAGACCTACAGGACGAGAACGGTCAACTAGAGAACTTCAGAGTCCTGTTGCAGGAAAAAGACAGTCAACTGAAAGAGCGGAACAAGAAAGTGGTGGAGAAAGACCAGCAACATAAGAAGAGAGACAAACAATTGAAAGAGAGAGACAAGCTGCTAAATAAAAGAGAGACAACTGGAGGATGTCAACAATGAACACACTGTGATATTAACACATCTATTATATTCCATGTTAGATGAAACGTCCATAATTCCACAGTTACTTTACATAGAATTCACATCCTTTCATATGTTATTAAAGCACAACAGAAAGGCAATCTGAAGACTGAAGTAGAGAGGCTGAGGAGTGAGGCTTCAGCCCAAATGACCTGAGTGTGAGACATGGGTCGAGTGCTTTCCCCCACATCATTTTCATGGTTGTCACTTAATGAGGTCCAACTAATTCTAATTCGAATGAACTATTTTTACAAGTCTTGGTTTGAAGAAACAAATGAATGAATTCATGAATGTGTTCAATCATGACTGGTAATTGATTCCCCCCCCCTGTCTTGTAGAGATGAAGAAGGAATATGAAAACAAACTAAAGAGAAGGAGACCATTCTGGAGGAGAGGAATAAGTAACCTACGGAAACAGAGGGCACATTGGAGAATACCACAAAACAACTGAGCGAGAATATTAAAACACCTCGAGGAGAAAAATACAACACATATGACTAAGAAACTGAGAGATATCAAAATCAAACGTTATTTGTCACATGCGCCGAATAAAACAGGTTACCATCAAATGCTTACTTACAAGCCCCTAACCAACAATGCAGTTAAGAAAAATAAGACTTAAGAAAAATATTTACTAAGTAAAATATAAAAGAGCAACAATAAAATAACAATAGCGAGGCTATATACAGTTGAAGTCGGAAGTTTACATACACCTTAGCCAAATACATTTAAACTCAGTTTTTCACAATTCCTCACATTTAATCCTAGTAACAAGTCCCTGTCTTAGGTCAGTTAGGATCACCTCTTTATTTTAAGAATGTGAAATGTCAGAATAATAGTAGAGAGAATTATTTATTTCAGCTTTATTTCTTCCATCACATTCCCAGTGGGTCAGAAGTTTACAAACACTCAATTAGTATTTGGTAGCATTGCCTTTAAATTGTTTAACTTGGGTCAAACGTTTCGGGTAGCCTTCCACAAGCTTCCCACAATAAGTTGGGGGAATTTTGGCCCATTCCTCCTGACAGAGCTGGTGTAACTGAGTCAGGTTTGTAGGCCTGCTTGCTCGAACACTCTTTTTCAGTTCTGCCCACAAATGTTCTATGGGATTGAGGTTAAGGCTTTGTGATGGCCACTCCAAAACCTTGACTTTGTTGTCCTTAAGCCATTTTGCCACAACTTTGGAAGTATGCTTGGGGTCATTGTCCATTTGGAAGACTCATTTGTGACCAAGCTTTAGCTTCCTGACTGATGTCTTGAGATGTTGCTTCAATATATCCACATAATTTTACGCCCTCACGATGCCATCTATTTTGTGAAGTGCACCAGTCCCTCCTGCAGCAAAGCACTCCCACAACATGATGGTACCACCCCTGTGCTTTACGGTTGGGATGGTGTTCTCGGCTTGCAAGCCTCCCCATTTTTCCTCCAAACATAACGATGGTCATTATAGCCAAACAGTTCTATTTTTGTTTCATCAGACCAGAGGACATTTCTCCAAAAATTACGATCTTTGTTCCCATGTGCAGTTGCAAACCGTAGTCTGGATTTTTTATGGCGGTTTTGGAGCAGTGGCTTCTTCCTTGCTGAGCGGCCTTTCAGGTTATGTCGATAAAGCACTCGTTTTACTATGGATATAGATACTTTTGTACCTGTTTCCTCTCGCATCTTCACAAGGTCCTTTGTTGTTGTTCTGGTATTGATTTGCACTTTTCGCACCGAGTACGTTCATATCTAGGAGACAGAACACGTCTCCTTCCAGAGCGGTATGACGGCTGCCTGGTCCCATGGTGTTTATACTTGTATACTATTGTTCGTACAGATGAACGTGGTAACTTCAGGCATTTGGAAATTGCTCCCAAGGATGAACCAGACTTGTGGAGGGCTACCATTTTTAGCCTATCAGAAGCTTCTAAAGCTGTGACATCATTTTCTGGAATTTTCCAAGCTGTTTAAAGGCACATTTAATTTAGTGCATGTGAACTTCTGACCCATTGGAATTGTAATACAGTGAGTTATAAGTGAAATAATCTGTCTGTAACCAATTGTTGGAAAAATTACTTGTGTCAAGCACAAAGTAGATGTCCTAACCGACTTGCCAAAACTATAGTTTGTTAACAAGAAATTTGTGGAGTGGTTGAAAAACAAGTTTAAATGACTTCAACCTAAGTGTATGTAAACTTCTGATTTCAACTGTACAGGGGGTACCGGTACTGAGTCAATGTGCGGGGGTACAGGTTAGTTGAAGCAATTGTAGTAATATGTACATGTTGGTAGGGGTAAAGAGACTATGCATAGATAATAAACAGCGAGTAGCAGTGGATAAAACAGGGGGGGGGTCAGTGCTAATAGTCCAGGTAGCCGTTTGATTAGCTGTTCAACAGTCTTATGGCTTAGGGGTAGCCTTTTGGACCTAGTCTTGGCCCCCGGTACTGCTTGCCGTGTGGTAGCAGAGAGAACAGTTTATGACTAGAGTGGTTGGAGTCTTTGGCAATTTTTAGAGCCTTCCTCTGACACCGCCTGGTATAGAAGTCCTGGATGTCAGGAAGCTTGGCCCCAGTGATGTACTGTCTGTACGCACTACCCTTTGTAGTGCGGTGATGCAACCAGTGAAGATGCTCTCAATGGTGCACCTGTATCACTTTTTGAGGATCTGAGGACCCATGCCCATGTCTCCTGAAGGGGAATAGGCATTATCATGCCCTCTTCACGACTGTCTTGGTGTGTTTGGACCATGATAGTTTGTTGGTGATGTGAAACAAAGCTCTCAACCTGCTCGGCCCTCCTTTTCCTGTAGTCCACAATCATCTCCTTTGTCTTGAGGTTGATGTCCTGGCACCACACTGCCAGGTCTCTGACCTCCTCCCTGTAGGCTGTCTCATCATTGTCGGTGATCAGGCCTCCCACCGCTGTGTTGTTGGAAAACGTAATGATGGTGTTGGAGTTGTGCTTGGCCACGCAGTCATGGGTGAACAGGGAGTATAGGAGGGGACTAAACATGCACCCCTGAAGGGCCCCCGTGTTGAGGATCAGCGTTGCAGATGTGTTGTTGCCTACCCTTACCACCTGGGGGCGGCCCGTCAGCAAGTCCAGGATCCAGTTGCAGAGGGAGGTGTTTAGTCCCAGGGTCCTTAGCTTAGTGATGAGCTTTGAGGGCACTATGGTGTTGAATGCTGAGCTGTAGTCAATGAATAGCATTCTCACGTAGGTGTTCCTTTTGTCCATGTGGGAAAGGGCACTGCCAGAGTGCAACAGAGATTGCGTCATCTTTGGATCTGTTGGGGTGGTATGTAAATTGGAGTGGGTCTAGGGTTTCTGGGATGATGGTGTTGATGTGAGACATCACCAGCCTTTCAAAGCACTTCATGGCCACAGATGTGTGTACTATGGTTCGGTAGTCATTTAGGCAGGTTACCTTGGTGTTCTTGGGCACAGGGACTATGGTGGTCTGCTTGAAACATGCAGGTATTGCAGACTCGGCCAGGGACAGATTGAAAATGTCAATGAAAACACTTGTCAATTGGTCAGTGCATGCTTGGAGTACACATCCTGGTAATCCGTCTGGCCCTGCGGCCTTGTGAATGTTGACCTGTTTAAAAGTCTTACTGACATCGGCTACGCCGAGCATGATCACACAGTAATCCGGAACAGCTGGTGCTCTCATGCATGCTTCAGTGTTGCTTGTATCGAAGCTCGAATAGAAGTCGTTTAGCTCGTATGGTAGGCTTGTGTCACTGGGCAGCTCGTGGCTGGGCTTTCCTTTGTAGTTGGTAATAGTTGCCACATCCGACGACCGTTGGAGCTCGTGTAGTATGATTCAATCTTAGTCCTGTATTTACTCTTTGCCTGTTTGATGGTTCGTCTGAGGGCATAGCACGATTTCTTATAAGCATCTGGGTTAGAGTCCCGCTCCTTGAAAGAGGGTGCTCTACCCTTTTGCTCAATGTGGATGGTGTCTGTAATCCATGGCTTCTGGTTGGGGTATGTACGTATGGCCACTGTGGGGACAACGTCATCGATGCATTTATTGATGAAGCCGGTTACTGATGTGGTATACTCCTCAATGCAATCTGATGGGTCCTGGAACAAATTTCAGTCTGTGCTAGCAAAACAGTCATGTAGCTTAGCATCTGTGTCATCTGACCACATCCGTATTGAGCAAGGCACTGTAGAGAATGATACGAAATGCTCTGAGACCAGTTTGCAAATAAACACCCTGCATTACAGTCAGGAGTCAGGAGAAGAAACATTATAAGACTTCCTCCAACTAGTGAGTGTATCCATTTAATCTCAAACTATCATATATTTTCAATCCTGTTTTTGTTTATGATTAACTTTATCTTTAATTGTCTTCTGTTGTGTTACAGTGGGAGGAGAGAGCAGCAGTCCAGACTCCCCATTGTCTCCCAGTGTGTCTGATCTGAGACTGGTGCTACTGGGGAGTACTGGAGCTGTCAGGAGTGCCGCAAGAAACACTATCCTCGGCAGAGAGGAGTTTGGAGCCCAGGCGAGCCCTTCTGCAATTACCCAGAGGACCAAGAGTAGAGAGTGGGATGTGTGTGGGAGACGGCTGGAGCTGGTGGACACTCCAGACTAGTTCAGCCCTGGACTCTCTCTGGAGGAGATAAAACAGGAACTCGGCTCTGTATCCGTCTGTCTGTCCCGGGACCCCACGCCTGCCCCCTGGTTATACCAGTGGAGCACTTGAAGGGGAAGGAGAGAGGGATGCTGGAGAGAACGGAGGAGATGTTTTGGGAGGGTTGCTGGGGATAAACTGTGATTATAGTCATCCATGTTGATGGCCTGAAAGAGCAGAGCATTGACAATTTTCTCCAAGCAGGAAGTCAAGACCTCCAGCAGCTTGTAGAGAAATGGTGAAGCAGGTATCACGTCCTCGACATTAAGGACAGGGGCCATGGCACTCAGGTTCTAGAGCTGCTAGACCAGGTAGAGAAGATTATGTCAGGAAACATATAAAGCAGGGGTCTCCAATCCTGTTCCTGGTTCCTGGAAAGCTACCATCCTGTAAGTTTCCGCTCCAACCCTAATCTAGCGCACCTGATTCTAATAATTAGCTGGTTGATAAGATGAATCAGGTTAGTTTCAACTGGGGTTGAAAGGAAAACCTACAGGAGGGTAGCTCTCCAGGAACAGTGTTGGACAGCCCTGATATACAGTGAGGGAAAAAAGTATTTGATCCCCTGCTGATTTTGTACGTTTGCCCACTGACAAAGAAATTATCAGTCTATAATTTTAATGGTAGGTTTATTTGAACAGTGAGAGACAGAATAACAACAAAAATATCCAGAAAAATGCATGTCAAAAATGTTATAAATTGATTTGCATTTTAATGAGGGAAATAAGTATTTGACCCCTTCTCAATCAAAAAGATTTCTGGCTCCCAGGTGTCTTTCATACAGGTAACGAACGGAGATTAGGAGCACACTCTTAAAGGGAGTGCTCCTAATCTCAGTTTCTTACCTGTATAAAAGATACCTGTCCACAGAAGCAATCAATCAATCAGATTCCAAACTCTCCACCATGGCCAAGACCAAAGAGCTCTCCAAGGATGTCAGGGACAAGATTGTAGACCTACACAAGGCTGGAATGGGCTACAAGACCATCGCCAAGCAGCTTGGTGAGAAGGTGACAACAGTTTCTGTGATTATTCGCAAATGGAAGAAACACAAAATAACTGTCAATCTCCCTCAGCCTGGGGCTCCATGCAAGATCTCACCTCGTGGAGTTGCAATGATCATGAGAACGGTGAGGAATCAGCCCAGAACTACACAGGAGGATCTTGTCAATGATCTCAAGGCAGCTGGGACCATAGTCATCAAGAAAACAATTGATAACACACTATGCCGTGAAGGACTGAAATCCTGCAGCGCCCGCAAGGTCCCCCTGCTCAAGAAAGCACATATACATGCCCGTCTGAAGTTTGCCAATGAACATCTGAATGATTCAGAGGACAACTGGGTGAACGTGTTGTGGTCAGATGAGACCAACATGGAGTTCTTTGGCATCAACCCAACTTGCCGTGTTTGGAGGAGGAGGAATGCTGCCTATGACCCCAAGAAACCATCCCCACCGTCAAACATGGAGGTGGAAACATTATGCTTTGGGGGTGTTTTTCTGCTAAAGGGACAGGACAACTTCACCGCATCAAAGGGACGATGGACGGGGCCATGTACCGTCAAATCTTGGGTGAAAACCTCCTTCCCTCAGCCAGGGTATTGAAAATGGGTCGTGGATGGGTATTCCAGCATGACAATGACCCAAAACACACGGCCAAGGCAACAAAGGAGTGGCTCAAGAAGAAGCACATTAAGGTCCTGGAGTGGCCTAGCCAGTCTCCAGACCTTAATCCCATAGAAAATCTGTGGAGGGAGCTGAAGGTTCGAGTTGCCAAACGTCAGCCTCGAAACCTTAATGACTTGAAGAAGATCTGCAAAGAGGAGTGGGACAAAATCCCTCCTGAGATGTGTGCAAACCTGGTGGCCAACTACAAGAAACGTCTGACCTCTGTGATTGCCAACAAGGGTTTTGCCACCAAGTACTAAGTCATGTTTTGCAGAGGGGTCAAATACTTATTTCCCTCATTAAAATGCAAATCAATTCATAACATTTTTGACATGCGTTTTTCTGGATTTTTTTGTTGATATTCTGTCTCTCACTGTTCAAATAAACCTACCATTAAAATTATAGACTGATCATTTCTTTGTCAGTGGGCAAACGTACAAAATCAGCAGGGGATCAAATACTTTTTTCCCTCACTGTAGAGCTTCTATAGCAGTCAGACCTACCTGGTGGCAGAGGCCCAGGTCAGAGAGATGGAAGGAAATGTACAAAAGGAAAGAGAGAGAAAACAAAGGGAGGAGATGGAGATGAAAGAGAAGGTTAATAAAGAGCTGCAGGTCTCTCTGAAGAAGATAGAGGGAGTAATTCAGGACCATAAGAGAAATATCAGAACACTCAGTGAGCAAACTACTGACCTGGAGAGACAGGTGAAAGAAGAGAGGGATGAGGAGGAGAAGAAAAGAGATCTAAGGATTAAGCTAATAATTAAGTCTGATCGAAGGGATGAGATTGAGAAAGAGCTGGGGAAATTTTGAGAGAACAGAGAGAAGGTTAGGAGGGAGAGGGAAAAGATGCACAGGAAGGATATAGGAAAGATCAGACAGCATGAAGAAGAGGCCATAGTTGAAGCAGAGAGAAACTTGATGAAGGTGGTCCTACCTAAGTTACAGAGGAGCATCATGATCTCAGTGACAAAGATGCAGAGTGAGTTCAGCAGACAGCTGGAGGAGAAGGACAGTGAATTGAGAGATTGATAAAAAATCGTAACAAATGAGAGTCCCACTAAGCGCAAACCAGATGGGATGGCGTATTGCTGCAGAATGCTGTGGTAGCCATGCTGGTTAAGTGTGCCTTGAATTCTAAATAAATCTCAGACAGTGTCAACAGCAAAGCACCATCGCACCTCCTCCATGCTTCATGGTGGGAACCACACATGCGAGATCATCTGTTCACCTACTCTGCATCTCACAAAGACATGGCAGTTGGAAGCTGTTCTTGCCGTAATATGGACTTGGTCTTTTACCAAATAGGGCTATCTTCTGTATACCACCCCTACCTTGTCACAGCACAACTGATTGGCTCAAACGCATTAAGAAGGAAAGAAATTCCACAAATTAACTTTTAACAAGGCACACCTGTTAATTGAAATGCATTCCAGGTGACTGCCTCATGAAGCTGGTTGAGAGAATGCCAAGATTGCGCAAAGCTATCATCAAGGTGGCTACTTTTAAGAATCTCAAATATAAAAAGGCACTCGCACATCTGAGCAATCTTATTTGCAGGTGCATGGCATCAATTGAACAAGATGAAGGAAAAGGAAACCGCACACTGCTCTTGATAGTATCACCGATATTTAATAAGCTTACGTATCGGCCACACGGCCTTCGTCAGAGCTTTTGGGATTTTTTGAAAGTTGCACCCTTATGTAGACCTGGCTCCACCCACATCCGTTCTACACATCGAAGGGGGTTGGAGGCAAAGGAAAATAAATAAGTGCTACCAAATATAACAATGTGCAACTCATAAATATTACAAAAGTGTATAAATAAGGCGTATTGAACACTTCTGTATAATCTCAATGAGGACATAGCAAGTTCATTAGTCATTGGGTACATCATATGAAAAACGTCAGAATAATCTACAAGAGACACACATTTCATGTTCCAATTCACAGCATAACATACAAAGGCATTTCATCATTAAGTCCTTTTGGAAACAATGTCTGGAGGGTGAAAATCCAAAAACATTCTCTTTTACTCAGAGTATTATTAATATCACCTCCCCTGTCTGATATCTTAACTTTCTCTATGCCACAAAATCTAAAGGTGGAAATGTCATGCTTCATGTCATTGAAATGTACAGCGACTGGATAATCCCTGTCGTTTCTCCTGATTGAACTTTTATGTTCACTAATTCTCTGTTTGAGAGAGCGGGTGGTTTTACCGACATAACAGAGCCCACATGGACATTTAATAATGTAAATAACATGGGTGGTGGAACACGTAATAATGTCATTTATTTGGAACCTTTTTCCTGTGTGTGGGTGACAGAAATATTGACACTTCATCATATTGTTGCACTGTGCGCATCCTCTGCATTTATAGCTACCATTTGGTAGAGGGCGTAAAAGTGCTTGGCTAATTTTCTTAAGTGGCTGGCAGTTGGCATGAACCAATTTATCGCGTAAATTGCGACCTCTCCTATACACAATACGTGGTGGATATTTAAATTCAGCCGGCAAAGCTGGGTCCGATGATAAAATATGCCAGTGTTTCTTGACCACCTCTCCCACTTTTCGCGAATTCAAAGTATATGTAGTTGTGAACATTACGGAATGTTCTGTAGCTTTAGCGGGTCTTTTTTGTAGCAGTTCATCTCGTGTTTTTTCCAATGCCAAGTTATGAGCTTCATCCACACATTGTGACGAATAGCCTCTTTTTAGAAACCTCATGCGCATCTCCGCTGCTTTTTCTAGATAATCATCTGTGGAGTGGCATATACGGCGCAGTCTAAAAAATTGGCTTCTTGGAAGTCCTCTTTTTAATGGCTCAGGGTGGAAGCTGTCACCCTGTAATAGAGTATTTCTGTCCGTTTCTTTTCTATATAGACTTGTAAACAAGGTTCCATTTGATTTCTCAATCCACATATCGAGATAATGAACACGTTTAGTGTCACGTTCAATAGTGAATTTGAGATTGGGGTCAATGTCGTTGAGTAGTGCCATAAAATCTGACAGTTCTTCTTCAGTTCCTACCCATATACAAAAAATGTCATCAATATATCGATACCACTTAAGGACTTTATTCAAAAATGGATTCTCGTTTTCATTATTAACAAAACGTTCTTCAAAAAGACCCATATAGAGGTTGGCATAGCTCGGAGCAAATGTAGAGCCCATCGATGTTCCATTCGTTTGGAGATAGTATTCATCATCAAACCTGAAATAGTTGTACGTCAAAACATATTCAGCCAACTCTAGAATGATTTGGAGCAAGCCCTATTAAACAACCTTATCTCAAAACCTGAATATGAATATCTTTGTTGCAAATGTGCCATACGTCCATGCTTATACATTTTACCGAAATTACACAAACCTAAAACACAACAAGGCAACTATCCAGGCAGACCAGTGGTTGCAGGAATAGGCTCAATGCTAGAGCCATTGTCAAACTTTGTAGACTATTTTATTAAATCTCATGTGCAATCATTGCCATCATATGTAAAGGACTCTATAGACTTCATAAACAAGATCTCACCAATAACGGGTTTAAAAGAAGACTGTATTTTGGTCACATTAGATGTCGAGAGTCTTTATACCAGCATTCCCCATGTGGGGGGGCTGGCAGCACTAGCACACTATTTGGGAGACAGAGATACTAATGAATATCCACCAACAAACTTCATTCTAGAGTTGGCTGAATATGTTTTGACGTACAACTATTTCAGGTTTGATGATGAATACTATCTCCAAACGAATGGAACATCGATGGGCTCTACATTTGCTCCGAGCTATGCCAACCTCTATATGGGTCTTTTTGAAGAACGTTTTGTTAATAATGAAAACGAGAATCCATTTTTGAATAAAGTCCTTAAGTGGTATCGATATATTGATGACATTTTTTGTATATGGGTAGGAACTGAAGAAGAACTGTCAGATTTTATGGCACTACTCAACGACATTGACCCCAATCTCAAATTCACTATTGAACGTGACACTAAACGTGTTCATTATCTCGATATGTGGATTGAGAAATCAAATGGAACCTTGTTTACAAGTCTATATAGAAAAGAAACGGACAGAAATACTCTATTACAGGGTGACAGCTTCCACCCTGAGCCATTAAAAAGAGGACTTCCAAGAAGCCAATTTTTTAGACTGCGCCGTATATGCCACTCCACAGATGATTATCTAGAAAAAGCAGCGGAGATGCGCATGAGGTTTCTAAAAAGAGGCTATTCGTCACAATGTGTGGATGAAGCTCATAACTTGGCATTGGAAAAAACACGAGATGAACTGCTACAAAAAAGACCCGCTAAAGCTACAGAACATTCCGTAATGTTCACAACTACATATACTTTGAATTCGCGAAAAGTGGGAGAGGTGGTCAAGAAACACTGGCATATTTTATCATCGGACCCAGCTTTGCCGGCTGAATTTAAATATCCACCACGTATTGTGTATAGGAGAGGTCGCAATTTACGCGATAAATTGGTTCATGCCAACTGCCAGCCACTTAAGAAAATTAGCCAAGCACTTTTACGCCCTCTACCAAATGGTAGCTATAAATGCAGAGGATGCGCACAGTGCAACAATATGATGAAGTGTCAATATTTCTGTCACCCACACACAGGAAAAAGGTTCCAAATAAATGACATTATTACGTGTTCCACCACCCATGTTATTTACATTATTAAATGTCCATGTGGGCTCTGTTATGTCGGTAAAACCACCCGCTCTCTCAAACAGAGAATTAGTGAACATAAAAGTTCAATCAGGAGAAACGACAGGGATTATCCAGTCGCTGTACATTTCAATGACATGAAGCATGACATTTCCACCTTTAGATTTTGTGGCATAGAGAAAGTTAAGATATCAGACAGGGGAGGTGATATTAATAATACTCTGAGTAAAAGAGAATGTTTTTGGATTTTCACCCTCCAGACATTGTTTCCAAAAGGACTTAATGATGAAATGCCTTTGTATGTTATGCTGTGAATTGGAACATGAAATGTGTGTCTCTTGTAGATTATTCTGACGTTTTTCATATGATGTACCCAATGACTAATGAACTTGCTATGTCCTCATTGAGATTATACAGAAGTGTTCAATACGCCTTATTTATACACTTTTGTAATATTTATGAATTGCACATTGTTATATTTGGTAGCACTTATTTATTTTCCTTTGCCTCCAACACCCTTCGATGTGTAGAACGGATGTGGGTGGAGCCAGGTCTACATAAGGGTGCAACTTTCAAAAAATCCCAAAAGCTCTGACGAAGGCCGTGTGGCCGATACGTAAGCTTATTAAATATCGGTGATACTATCAAGAGCAGTGTGCGGTTTCCTTTTCCTTCATCTTGTTCAATTGATGCCATGCACCTGCAAATAAGATTGCTCAGATGTGCGAGTGCCTTTTTGTATTTGTATAACAATCTTTCACTCCGCACTCTTAAATCTTGTAAGTATACACACTAGTTAAAGACGTACCAAGTATACAATGGATCCACTACGAGAGATCAACTCACTTACCACGCATTGTGCGAGTACCCTTTCATTCACACAAGAAGACGCTAACAAGATTATTTTTCCTACCTCCAACATGGACAACCCAGTTCCACGCTCGACTGTCGAACTCAAAATCCAACTTCAGAGACTTCGAGAGAAAGAAACACGTTTGTTCCTGCATGGCACCACTCTTAGTGAGTATTGGCGCAACAAGCGCATTCCAAGAGGACTGAGAATACAGAAGGAGCCTACTATAGGTAATAACGACAAAACTTTCGTTCAGCAATGGGGTGAAATACTCAACAAATGCTCATTAGATTTAATGCTACTTATCGTGGAACATGTGTCGAAGGAAGTGAAAGAAGTTGAAGTTAAGATTAGCGAACATGAGGCTATAATGAAGGAGATTCTAGGCCCTAATTTTACAACCATAGACGACACGATCAAGCAGTCCATTGGGAAATACAGAGACTCTCTACAAGCAACAAAAATCAGGAAATACCAGCGAGACACAGAGGATTACCAGCTCAACCAGGTGTACGCATGGGAAGGCCCAAGGACAGGAGCACGCAGAGGCCGACGGAGGGACGCACCGCTGATCGGGGGACGCAGATACGCAGCAGCGGGAGGACATGGAAACTTGGACACAGAGGCATCCACCGAGAGCGAATTCCCTACAGACAGTGACTCCAGCTTCCATGGCACACAGTCCGTTTTTTTAGCCCGGAAGCAACAGAGGGCTCCACGAAAGAAAAGAAACGATGCAGGAGAGGTAAGCGGTCGAAGAGGAGACCAGGAACACAGGCCGTGGACACGGAGCTACAGCGGGACGCGGTAATTAACCTCTCCAAAAAAGACCTTACTGACGCTCAAGTCTCAGTCTTATCTAAGGGCCTCTCTTTTGTACCTACATGTACAGATAAACCATTCGATACGAAAGTAGATCTGTTTAAATTCTTTCGCAAGATTAAACTTAAGCATGTGTTTTCGCAAAACACTGATTCGGGCCTAGTAACACATCAAGGAACTGGCACCCATTTTAAGCCCAAAAGCAAATTCTGTCCTATGGTTAACAACTCCTCGATTAATACCTATTGTAGGTTAGTCGAACAAGAAGCCATGTCAGTATATACAAGACAAACAAAACATATTCAGAAGAATCTCACGAGAACAGAAGAACTGGCACTCAAAGAATTAATGAAAGATTCATCTTTGGTTATAAAACCTGCAGACAAGGGTGGTGCTGTGGTTGTTTTAGACTATGACAAATATAAAGAAGAAATTCAGAGACAACTCAGCAATGAACGTTTCTATAGAAAACTGAGTGTTGATCCCACACAGGTGTTCCAAAGGGATATTTGCTCTAATTTGGAGCAAGCCCTATTAAACAACCTTATCTCAAAACCTGAATATGAATATCTTTGTTGCAAATGTGCCATACGTCCATGCTTATACATTTTACCGAAATTACACAAACCTAAAACACAACAAGGCAACTATCCAGGCAGACCAGTGGTTGCAGGAATAGGCTCAATGCTAGAGCCATTGTCAAACTTTGTAGACTATTTTATTAAATCTCATGTGCAATCATTGCCATCATATGTAAAGGACTCTATAGACTTCATAAACAAGATCTCACCAATAACGGGTTTAAAAGAAGACTGTATTTTGGTCACATTAGATGTCGAGAGTCTTTATACCAGCATTCCCCATGTGGGGGGGCTGGCAGCACTAGCACACTATTTGGGAGACAGAGATACTAATGAATATCCACCAACAAACTTCATTCTAGAGTTGGCTGAATATGTTTTGACGTACAACTATTTCAGGTTTGATGATGAATACTATCTCCAAACGAATGGAACATCGATGGGCTCTACATTTGCTCCGAGCTATGCCAACCTCTATATGGGTCTTTTTGAAGAACGTTTTGTTAATAATGAAAACGAGAATCCATTTTTGAATAAAGTCCTTAAGTGGTATCGATATATTGATGACATTTTTTGTATATGGGTAGGAACTGAAGAAGAACTGTCAGATTTTATGGCACTACTCAACGACATTGACCCCAATCTCAAATTCACTATTGAACTTGACACTAAACGTGTTCATTATCTCGATATGTGGATTGAGAAATCAAATGGAACCTTGTTTACAAGTCTATATAGAAAAGAAACGGACAGAAATACTCTATTACAGGGTGACAGCTTCCACCCTGAGCCATTAAAAAGAGGACTTCCAAGAAGCCAATTTTTTAGACTGCGCCGTATATGCCACTCCACAGATGATTATCTAGAAAAAGCAGCGGAGATGCGCATGAGGTTTCTAAAAAGAGGCTATTCGTCACAATGTGTGGATGAAGCTCATAACTTGGCATTGGAAAAAACACGAGATGAACTGCTACAAAAAAGACCCGCTAAAGCTACAGAACATTCCGTAATGTTCACAACTACATATACTTTGAATTCGCGAAAAGTGGGAGAGGTGGTCAAGAAACACTGGCATATTTTATCATCGGACCCAGCTTTGCCGGCTGAATTTAAATATCCACCACGTATTGTGTATAGGAGAGGTCGCAATTTACGCGATAAATTGGTTCATGCCAACTGCCAGCCACTTAAGAAAATTAGCCAAGCACTTTTACGCCCTCTACCAAATGGTAGCTATAAATGCAGAGGATGCGCACAGTGCAACAATATGATGAAGTGTCAATATTTCTGTCACCCACACACAGGAAAAAGGTTCCAAATAAATGACATTATTACGTGTTCCACCACCCATGTTATTTACATTATTAAATGTCCATGTGGGCTCTGTTATGTCGGTAAAACCACCCGCTCTCTCAAACAGAGAATTAGTGAACATAAAAGTTCAATCAGGAGAAACGACAGGGATTATCCAGTCGCTGTACATTTCAATGACATGAAGCATGACATTTCCACCTTTAGATTTTGTGGCATAGAGAAAGTTAAGATATCAGACAGGGGAGGTGATATTAATAATACTCTGAGTAAAAGAGAATGTTTTTGGATTTTCACCCTCCAGACATTGTTTCCAAAAGGACTTAATGATGAAATGCCTTTGTATGTTATGCTGTGAATTGGAACATGAAATGTGTGTCTCTTGTAGATTATTCTGACGTTTTTCATATGATGTACCCAATGACTAATGAACTTGCTATGTCCTCATTGAGATTATACAGAAGTGTTCAATACGCCTTATTTATACACTTTTGTAATATTTATGAATTGCACATTGTTATATTTGGTAGCACTTATTTATTTTCCTTTGCCTCCAACCCCCTTCGATGTGTAGAACGGATGTGGGTGGAGCCAGGTCTACATAAGGGTGCAACTTTCAAAAAATCCCAAAAGCTCTGACGAAGGCCGTGTGGCCGATACGTAAGCTTATTAAATATCGGTGATACTATCAAGAGCAGTGTGCGGTTTCCTTTTCCTTCATCTTGTTCAATTGATGCCATGCACCTGCAAATAAGATTGCTCAGATGTGCGAGTGCCTTTTTGTATTTGTATAACAATCTTTCACTCCGCACTCTTAAATCTTGTAAGTATACACACTAGTTAAAGACGTACCAAGTATACAATGGATCCACTACGAGAGATCAACTCACTTACCACGCATTGTGCGAGTACCCTTTCATTCACACAAGAAGACGCTAACAAGATTCTTTTTCCTACCTCCAACATGGACAACCCAGTTCCACGCTCGACTGTCGAACTCAAAATCCAACTTCAGAGACTTCGAGAGAAAAAAGAAACACGTTTGTTCCTGCATGGCACCACTCTTAGTGAGTATTGGCGCAACAAGCGCATTCCAAGAGGACTGAGAATACAGAAGGAGCCTACTATAGGTAATAACGACAAAACTTTCGTTCAGCAATGGGGTGAAATACTCAACAAATGCTCATTAGATTTAATGCTACTTATCGTGGAACATGTGTCGAAGGAAGTGAAAGAAGTTGAAGTTAAGATTAGCGAACATGAGGCTATAATGAAGGAGATTCTAGGCCCTAATTTTACAACCATAGACGACACGATCAAGCAGTCCATTGGGAAATACAGAGACTCTCTACAAGCAACAAAAATCAGGAAATACCAGCGAGACACAGAGGATTACCAGCTCAACCAGGTGTACGCATGGGAAGGCCCAAGGACAGGAGCACGCAGAGGCCGACGGAGGGACGCACCGCTGATCGGGGGACGCAGATACGCAGCAGCGGGAGGACATGGAAACTTGGACACAGAGGCATCCACCGAGAGCGAATTCCCTACAGACAGTGACTCCAGCTTCCATGGCACACAGTCCGTTTTTTTAGCCCGGAAGCAACAGAGGGCTCCACGAAAGAAAAGAAACGATGCAGGAGAGGTAAGCGGTCGAAGAGGAGACCAGGAACACAGGCCGTGGACACGGAGCTACAGCGGGACGCGGTAATTAACCTCTCCAAAAAAGACCTTACTGACGCTCAAGTCTCAGTCCTATCTAAGGGCCTCTCTTTTGTACCTACATGTACAGATAAACCATTCGATACGAAAGTAGATCTGTTTAAATTCTTTCGCAAGATTAAACTTAAGCATGTGTTTTCGCAAAACACTGATTCGGGCCTAGTAACACATCAAGGAACTGGCACCCATTTTAAGCCCAAAAGCAAATTCTGTCCTATGGTTAACAACTCCTCGATTAATACCTATTGTAGGTTAGTCGAACAAGAAGCCATGTCAGTATATACAAGACAAACAAAACATATTCAGAAGAATCTCACGAGAACAGAAGAACTGGCACTCAAAGAATTAATGAAAGATTCATCTTTGGTTATAAAACCTGCAGACAAGGGTGGTGCTGTGGTTGTTTTAGACTATGACAAATATAAAGAAGAAATTCAGAGACAACTCAGCAATGAACGTTTCTATAGAAAACTGAGTGTTGATCCCACACAGGTGTTCCAAAGGGATATTTGCTCTAATTTGGAGCAAGCCCTATTAAACAACCTTATCTCAAAACCTGAATATGAATATCTTTGTTGCAAATGTGCCATACGTCCATGCTTATACATTTTACCGAAATTACACAAACCTAAAACACAACAAGGCAACTATCCAGGCAGACCAGTGGTTGCAGGAATAGGCTCAATGCTAGAGCCATTGTCAAACTTTGTAGACTATTTTATTAAATCTCATGTGCAATCATTGCCATCATATGTAAAGGACTCTATAGACTTCATAAACAAGATCTCACCAATAACGGGTTTAAAAGAAGACTGTATTTTGGTCACATTAGATGTCGAGAGTCTTTATACCAGCATTCCCCATGTGGGGGGGCTGGCAGCACTAGCACACTATTTGGGAGACAGAGATACTAATGAATATCCACCAACAAACTTCATTCTAGAGTTGGCTGAATATGTTTTGACGTACAACTATTTCAGGTTTGATGATGAATACTATCTCCAAACGAATGGAACATCGATGGGCTCTACATTTGCTCCGAGCTATGCCAACCTCTATATGGGTCTTTTTGAAGAACGTTTTGTTAATAATGAAAACGAGAATCCATTTTTGAATAAAGTCCTTAAGTGGTATCGATATATTGATGACATTTTTTGTATATGGGTAGGAACTGAAGAAGAACTGTCAGATTTTATGGCACTACTCAACGACATTGACCCCAATCTCAAATTCACTATTGAACTTGACACTAAACGTGTTCATTATCTCGATATGTGGATTGAGAAATCAAATGGAACCTTGTTTACAAGTCTATATAGAAAAGAAACGGACAGAAATACTCTATTACAGGGTGACAGCTTCCACCCTGAGCCATTAAAAAGAGGACTTCCAAGAAGCCAATTTTTTAGACTGCGCCGTATATGCCACTCCACAGATGATTATCTAGAAAAAGCAGCGGAGATGCGCATGAGGTTTCTAAAAAGAGGCTATTCGTCACAATGTGTGGATGAAGCTCATAACTTGGCATTGGAAAAAACACGAGATGAACTGCTACAAAAAAGACCCGCTAAAGCTACAGAACATTCCGTAATGTTCACAACTACATATACTTTGAATTCGCGAAAAGTGGGAGAGGTGGTCAAGAAACACTGGCATATTTTATCATCGGACCCAGCTTTGCCGGCTGAATTTAAATATCCACCACGTATTGTGTATAGGAGAGGTCGCAATTTACGCGATAAATTGGTTCATGCCAACTGCCAGCCACTTAAGAAAATTAGCCAAGCACTTTTACGCCCTCTACCAAATGGTAGCTATAAATGCAGAGGATGCGCACAGTGCAACAATATGATGAAGTGTCAATATTTCTGTCACCCACACACAGGAAAAAGGTTCCAAATAAATGACATTATTACGTGTTCCACCACCCATGTTATTTACATTATTAAATGTCCATGTGGGCTCTGTTATGTCGGTAAAACCACCCGCTCTCTCAAACAGAGAATTAGTGAACATAAAAGTTCAATCAGGAGAAACGACAGGGATTATCCAGTCGCTGTACATTTCAATGACATGAAGCATGACATTTCCACCTTTAGATTTTGTGGCATAGAGAAAGTTAAGATATCAGACAGGGGAGGTGATATTAATAATACTCTGAGTAAAAGAGAATGTTTTTGGATTTTCACCCTCCAGACATTGTTTCCAAAAGGACTTAATGATGAAATGCCTTTGTATGTTATGCTGTGAATTGGAACATGAAATGTGTGTCTCTTGTAGATTATTCTGACGTTTTTCATATGATGTACCCAATGACTAATGAACTTGCTATGTCCTCATTGAGATTATACAGAAGTGTTCAATACGCCTTATTTATACACTTTTGTAATATTTATGAATTGCACATTGTTATATTTGGTAGCACTTATTTATTTTCCTTTGCCTCCAACCCCCTTCGATGTGTAGAACGGATGTGGGTGGAGCCAGGTCTACATAAGGGTGCAACTTTCAAAAAATCCCAAAAGCTCTGACGAAGGCCGTGTGGCCGATACGTAAGCTTATTAAATATCGGTGATACTATCAAGAGCAGTGTGCGGTTTCCTTTTCCTTCATCTTGTTCAATTGATGCCATGCACCTGCAAATAAGATTGCTCAGATGTGCGAGTGCCTTTTTGTATTTGTATAACAATCTTTCACTCCGCACTCTTAAATCTTGTAAGTATACACACTAGTTAAAGACGTACCAAGTATACAATGGATCCACTACGAGAGATCAACTCACTTACCACGCATTGTGCGAGTACCCTTTCATTCACACAAGAAGACGCTAACAAGATTCTTTTTCCTACCTCCAACATGGACAACCCAGTTCCACGCTCGACTGTCGAACTCAAAATCCAACTTCAGAGACTTCGAGAGAAAGAAACACGTTTGTTCCTGCATGGCACCACTCTTAGTGAGTATTGGCGCAACAAGCGCATTCCAAGAGGACTGAGAATACAGAAGGAGCCTACTATAGGTAATAACGACAAAACTTTCGTTCAGCAATGGGGTGAAATACTCAACAAATGCTCATTAGATTTAATGCTACTTATCGTGGAACATGTGTCGAAGGAAGTGAAAGAAGTTGAAGTTAAGATTAGCGAACATGAGGCTATAATGAAGGAGATTCTAGGCCCTAATTTTACAACCATAGACGACACGATCAAGCAGTCCATTGGGAAATACAGAGACTCTCTACAAGCAACAAAAATCAGGAAATACCAGCGAGACACAGAGGATTACCAGCTCAACCAGGTGTACGCATGGGAAGGCCCAAGGACAGGAGCACGCAGAGGCCGACGGAGGGACGCACCGCTGATCGGGGGACGCAGATACGCAGCAGCGGGAGGACATGGAAACTTGGACACAGAGGCATCCACCGAGAGCGAATTCCCTACAGACAGTGACTCCAGCTTCCATGGCACACAGTCCGTTTTTTTAGCCCGGAAGCAACAGAGGGCTCCACGAAAGAAAAGAAACGATGCAGGAGAGGTAAGCGGTCGAAGAGGAGACCAGGAACACAGGCCGTGGACACGGAGCTACAGCGGGACGCGGTAATTAACCTCTCCAAAAAAGACCTTACTGACGCTCAAGTCTCAGTCCTATCTAAGGGCCTCTCTTTTGTACCTACATGTACAGATAAACCATTCGATACGAAAGTAGATCTGTTTAAATTCTTTCGCAAGATTAAACTTAAGCATGTGTTTTCGCAAAACACTGATTCGGGCCTAGTAACACATCAAGGAACTGGCACCCATTTTAAGCCCAAAAGCAAATTCTGTCCTATGGTTAACAACTCCTCGATTAATACCTATTGTAGGTTAGTCGAACAAGAAGCCATGTCAGTATATACAAGACAAACAAAACATATTCAGAAGAATCTCACGAGAACAGAAGAACTGGCACTCAAAGAATTAATGAAAGATTCATCTTTGGTTATAAAACCTGCAGACAAGGGTGGTGCTGTGGTTGTTTTAGACTATGACAAATATAAAGAAGAAATTCAGAGACAACTCAGCAATGAACGTTTCTATAGAAAACTGAGTGTTGATCCCACACAGGTGTTCCAAAGGGATATTTGCTCTAATTTGGAGCAAGCCCTATTAAACAACCTTATCTCAAAACCTGAATATGAATATCTTTGTTGCAAATGTGCCATACGTCCATGCTTATACATTTTACCGAAATTACACAAACCTAAAACACAACAAGGCAACTATCCAGGCAGACCAGTGGTTGCAGGAATAGGCTCAATGCTAGAGCCATTGTCAAACTTTGTAGACTATTTTATTAAATCTCATGTGCAATCATTGCCATCATATGTAAAGGACTCTATAGACTTCATAAACAAGATCTCACCAATAACGGGTTTAAAAGAAGACTGTATTTTGGTCACATTAGATGTCGAGAGTCTTTATACCAGCATTCCCCATGTGGGGGGGCTGGCAGCACTAGCACACTATTTGGGAGACAGAGATACTAATGAATATCCACCAACAAACTTCATTCTAGAGTTGGCTGAATATGTTTTGACGTACAACTATTTCAGGTTTGATGATGAATACTATCTCCAAACGAATGGAACATCGATGGGCTCTACATTTGCTCCGAGCTATGCCAACCTCTATATGGGTCTTTTTGAAGAACGTTTTGTTAATAATGAAAACGAGAATCCATTTTTGAATAAAGTCCTTAAGTGGTATCGATATATTGATGACATTTTTTGTATATGGGTAGGAACTGAAGAAGAACTGTCAGATTTTATGGCACTACTCAACGACATTGACCCCAATCTCAAATTCACTATTGAACGTGACACTAAACGTGTTCATTATCTCGATATGTGGATTGAGAAATCAAATGGAACCTTGTTTACAAGTCTATATAGAAAAGAAACGGACAGAAATACTCTATTACAGGGTGACAGCTTCCACCCTGAGCCATTAAAAAGAGGACTTCCAAGAAGCCAATTTTTTAGACTGCGCCGTATATGCCACTCCACAGATGATTATCTAGAAAAAGCAGCGGAGATGCGCATGAGGTTTCTAAAAAGAGGCTATTCGTCACAATGTGTGGATGAAGCTCATAACTTGGCATTGGAAAAAACACGAGATGAACTGCTACAAAAAAGACCCGCTAAAGCTACAGAACATTCCGTAATGTTCACAACTACATATACTTTGAATTCGCGAAAAGTGGGAGAGGTGGTCAAGAAACACTGGCATATTTTATCATCGGACCCAGCTTTGCAGGCTGAATTTAAATATCCACCACGTATTGTGTATAGGAGAGGTCGCAATTTACGCGATAAATTGGTTCATGCCAACTGCCAGCCACTTAAGAAAATTAGCCAAGCACTTTTACGCCCTCTACCAAATGGTAGCTATAAATGCAGAGGATGCGCACAGTGCAACAATATGATGAAGTGTCAATATTTCTGTCACCCACACACAGGAAAAAGGTTCCAAATAAATGACATTATTACGTGTTCCACCACCCATGTTATTTACATTATTAAATGTCCATGTGGGCTCTGTTATGTCGGTAAAACCACCCGCTCTCTCAAACAGAGAATTAGTGAACATAAAAGTTCAATCAGGAGAAACGACAGGGATTATCCAGTCGCTGTACATTTCAATGACATGAAGCATGACATTTCCACCTTTAGATTTTGTGGCATAGAGAAAGTTAAGATATCAGACAGGGGAGGTGATATTAATAATACTCTGAGTAAAAGAGAATGTTTTTGGATTTTCACCCTCCAGACATTGTTTCCAAAAGGACTTAATGATGAAATGCCTTTGTATGTTATGCTGTGAATTGGAACATGAAATGTGTGTCTCTTGTATATTATTCTGACGTTTTTCATATGATGTACCCAATGACTAATGAACTTGCTATGTCCTCATTGAGATTATACAGAAGTGTTCAATACGCCTTATTTATACACTTTTGTAATATTTATGAATTGCACATTGTTATATTTGGTAGCACTTATTTATTTTCCTTTGCCTCCAACCCCCTTCGATGTGTAGAACGGATGTGGGTGGAGCCAGGTCTACATAAGGGTGCAACTTTCAAAAAATCCCAAAAGCTCTGACGAAGGCCGTGTGGCCGATACGTAAGCTTATTAAATATCGGTGATACTATCAAGAGCAGTGTGCGGTTTCCTTTTCCTTCATCAAGAATCTCAAATATAAAAAATATATAGATTTGTTTAACACTTTTTTGGTTACTACATGATTCCATATGCGATATTTCAGAGTTCTGATGTCTTCACTATTATTCTACAGTGTAGAAAATAGTAAAAAATAAAGAAAAACCCTTGAATGAGTAGGTGTGTCCAAACTTTTGACTGGTAC